>NW_026111523.1:227500-277500 GCF_024679095.1 Eriocheir sinensis
TACCGAGCCCCAAGACCCAGGCCGAGACCAAGAGGCGGGGACCCAAACCAACCCGCCGCCGAGTCCATATTTCTACCTTTTCCCCGTGTTTTACGCCGCCAAGATGAGCGAGACGATTGCCGTGTTGGAGAAGCCACTCCGCGCCGCCTGTGGGGAGTGCAGGAAGCATGTGGAGGCTGTGGGAGAGGAGAAAATAGAGGGAAAACAAGCGCCATGGCGGAGGAGGGAGAGGAATTTCTTCGAGGGAGGGAGGGAAGGAAGATGTTTTTTGACTGGGGAGGAAAGGAAGGCAGGGAGGACAGAATGGGAAGGAGGAAGGAAGGGAGGAAGGGAAGATGTTTTTTGACTGGGGAGGAAAGGAAGGCAGGGAGGACAGAATGGGAAGGAGGAAGGAAGGAAGGGAAGATGTTTTTTGACTGGGGAGGAAAGGAAGGCAGGGAGGACAGAATGGGAAGGAGGAAGGAAGGAAGGGAGGAAGGGAAGATGTATTTTGACTGGGGAGGAAAGGAAGGCAGGGAGGACAGAATGGGAAGGAGGAAGGAAGGAAGGGAGGAAGGGAAGATGTTTTTTGACTGGGGAGGAAAGGAAGGCAGGGAGGACAGAATGGGAAGGAGGAAGGAAGGAAGGGAAGATGTATTTTGACTGGGGAGGAAAGGAAGGCAGGGAGGACAGAATGGGAAGGAGGAAGGAAGGAAGGGAGGAAGGGAAGATGTATTTTGACTGGGGAGGAAAGGAAGGCAGGGAGGACAGAATGGGAAGGAGGAAGGAAGGAAGGAAGGGAAGATGTATTTTGACTGGGGAGGAAAGGAAGGCAGGGAGGACAGAATGGGAAGGAGGAAGGAAGGAAGGGAAGATGTTTTTTGACTGGGGAGGACAGAATGGGAAGGAGGAAGGAAGGAAGGAAGGGAAGATGTATTTTGACTGGGGAGGAAAGGAAGGCAGGGAGGACAGAATGGGAAGGAGGAAGGAAGGAAGGAAGGGAAGATGTATTTTGACTGGGGAGGAAAGGAAGGCAGGGAGGACAGAATGGGAAGGAGGAAGGAAGGAAGGGAGGGAAGATGTTTTTTGACTGGGGAGGAAAGGAAGGACAGAATGGAGAGGAGGAAGGAAGGAAGGGAAGATGTATTTTGACTGGGGAGGAAAGGAAGGCAGGGAGGACAGAATGGGAAGGAGGAAGGAAGGAAGGAAGGGAAGATGTATTTTGACTGGGGAGGAAAGGAAGGACAGAATGGAGAGGAGGAAGGAAGGAAGGGAGGAAGGGAAGATGTATTTTGACTGGGGAGGAAAGGAAGGCAGGGAGGACACAATGGGAAGGAGGAAGGAAGGAAGGGAGGAAGGGAAGATGTATTTTGACTGGGGAGGAAAGGAAGAACAGAATGGAGAGGAGGAAGGAAGGAAGGGAGGAAGGGAAGATGTATTTTGACTGGGGAGGAAAGGAAGAACAGAATGGAGAGGAGGAAGGAAGGAAGGGAGGAAGGGAAGATGTATTTTGACTGGGGAGGAAAGGAAGGCAGGGAGGACAGAATGGGAAGGAGGAAGGGAAGATGTATTTTGACTGGGGAGGAAAGGAAGGCAGGGAGGACAGAATGGGAAGGAGGAAGGAAGGAAGGGAGGAAGGGAAGATGTATTTTGACTGGGGAGGAAAGGAAGGCAGGGAGGACAGAATGGGAAGGAGGAAGGAAGGAAGGGAGGAAGGAAGGGAAGATGTATTTTGACTGGGGAGGAAAGGAAGGCAGGGAGGACAGAATGGGAAGGAGGAAGGAAGGAAGGAAGGAAGGGAAGATGTATTTTGACTGGGGAGGAAAGGAAGGCAGGGAGGACAGAATGGGAAGGAGGAAGGAAGGAAGGAAGGGAAGATGTATTTTGACTGGGGAGGAAAGGAAGGCAGGGAGGACAGAATGGGAAGGAGGAAGGAAGGAAGGGAGGAAGGGAAGATGTATTTTGACTGGGGAGGAAAGGAAGGACAGAATGGAGAGGAGGAAGGAAGGAAGGGAGGAAGGGAAGATGTATTTTGACTGGGGAGGAAAGGAAGGACAGAATGGAGAGGAGGAAGGAAGGAAGGGAGGAAGGGAAGATGTATTTTGACTGGGGAGGAAAGGAAGAACAGAATGGGAAGGAGGAAGGAAGGGAAGATGTATTTTGACTGGGGAGGAAAGGAAGGACAGAATGGAGAGGAGGAAGGAAGGAAGGGAGGAAGGGAAGATGTATTTTGACTGGGGAGGAAAGGAAGAACAGAATGGGGAGGAGGAAGGAAGGAAGGGAAGATGTATTTTGACTGGGGAGGGACATAAGAACATAGGAAAACTGCAAGAGGCCGGGTGGCCTACACAGGGCAGCTCCAGAATCCCCCCCACTACTCACGATGTGTGAGGTGTAGTTTCAGGGGTTACAGGTAGAGGCTTGATCCTCGATTACCTTCGGTACGGGCGTACACTCCAGTACCCTGTCTCCTCACTGCCACCTGTCGTCCATGTAGCTATCCAGTCTACTCTTAAAACAAGCTATCGTCCCTGCACTAACTATGTGATTGCTGAGTCTATTCCATTTCCCCACCATCCTATTACTAAACCAATGCTTGCCTATATCTCCCATATCTATACTTTTCTAATTTAAATCCATTACTGCGAGTTCTATCCTGCTGCTGGCTAATTCTCAGTACTTTACTTATATCGCCTTTGTTGTAACCCTTGACCCATTTGAATACTTCTATCAGATCTCCCCGCACTCTTCGTCTTTCTAGTGAATGTAAGTTTAGATGTTTCAGCCTATTTTGATACGGGAGGTTCCTCAGCCCCTGAATCATCCTGGTCATCCTCCTCTGAACTGATTCTAGCAAGTTGATGTCCATTCTGTAGTGTGGGCACCAAAACTGGACAGCATAATAATCTAAGTGTGGCCTAACTAACGCTAAATAGAGTCTGAGGATGACTTCCACACTCCTGTTGGTTACCGTCCTGTTAATTAGGCCTAATACCCTGTTAGCCCTATTCCTCACACTAATACATTGCTTCCTTAGTTGTAGGTCAGAGTTCACTAACACTCCTAAATCCTTTTCACACTCTGCTCTACCTATCGTGTGGAGTCTTAGGGCCATTCTTACAGTCGTTTCCGAATGTTCGGAAGACGGTCCCTAACACATTCAGGTGGCTTCTACAGTAGTAGCAGTATAGTAGTAGTAGTAGTAGTAGTAGTAGTAGTAGTAGTAGCAGTACTACGACTACTACTACTACTACTGTAGAAGCCACCCGAACGTGTTAGGGACCGTCTTCTGAATATTCGGAAACGACTGTAAGAATGGCCCTAAACTATATACCCGTGTAATGGGTTGCATGTTTCTACACTCAGTACGCTACACTTGGTGATGTTAAAATTCATCTGCCATTTCTCTGACCAAGCTGATCACAGTTTGTTGAGATCCTCCTGCAGTGCTCTGGCATCCTCTTCTTACCTGGATTTCTTACCTGGATGACCTTTCCCTATGAGCCATGCTGGAGTGAACCGTCAGGCAAAGAACCGAAAGGTCTCACCAACCAATGCACCAGCCTATCCAAGCTCATCAAAACAACAGTACATAATCCAATAAGACATAGGCTGGAAAGTGCATTGGGAATTCATTTTGTATGGTCAGGGATAACTAAGTAAGCATTCACTAGGTAAGCCTTGGTAGGGCAGTCGATCATCAACCAAAAGGCTCCAGACGTTCCCTCCAACGGTTAGCCGCGACCTGCACTTTATATTCTGTTTTTGGCAGGTATAGGTTTTTGTGGGGGGAGGGGGTCCAAGCCCCTCCCCCCACTGGCCAAGATCAGGGGCTGGACTAACTGCTAACCAAAGGGCTGGGACGGGGCAGCTCAGGGCAGACTGTCATGAGTGGAGGAAAGGATAGGAAAGGAAGGGAAAGGAAGGGAAGGAATGGGAATGAAAGGAAAAGGAAGGAAAGGATAAGATAGGAAAAGGAAGGGAAGGGAAAGGAAATGATAGGGAAGGGAAGGAAAGGAATTGAAAGGGAAGGAAAGGAAAGGAAGGAAAGGAATGGGAAGGAAAGGAAAGGAAGGAAAGGATAGGATAGGAAAAGGAAGGGAAGGGAAAGGAATGGAGAGGAGAGGAAATTATAGGGAAGGGAAGGAAAGGAAGAGAGAGAGACAGGACGATAAAGGGAGAAACAGATAAAATTAAAGATATGAAGAAAAGAGGAGATAAGACAAAGAGAGAGAGAGAGATAAAAGAAGGGAGAGGAGAGAAGGAAAGAGGAATAAGGAGAGAGAGGATGAAAGAGAATAAGAAAGAATAAAAAATAATAATAATGAAAAAATATACTAATAACTGTCTTTATCTACAGCTCTGAAGAACGAAGGGAGAACAGAAGAAAGGAAGGAAGGCCATCTTGGAAGACTCAAGAACCAGTCACCCCAGTCCAAGGAAAGGTCACAAGAGGTCACAGTACGAAGGAGCAGTCCAGTCCGTTGTAAAGTTATTGGAAAAGGAAGGAAAGGGAAAGGAAAGGATAGGGAAGGAAATGAAAGGAAAGGATAGGAAAGGGAAGGGAAGGGAAGGAACAGAGAAGTGTATATATAGGTAGTAGTAGTAGTAGTAGTAGTAGTAGTAGTATCGTCAACATCGTCATCACAGGCAGCCTCGTTTTTACCATTATCATTCTGGCGGACATTTCCACACTAAGACTCTTGACATTTTCCACCATCCGCCCCCTCCTCCCCCCTCCCCCCTAAAAAAAGGTCTCACCGGCGTTAGGTACGGAGACCCATTAATCATTTCGATAACAAAAATAAAATAAAATACACCGCCAGCACTATAACACGGATGGACAATAATGAACAGCCTCGCCATACTCACAGCTAGATCAATCACTCCAACAACAACAACAACAACAACAACAACAACAACAGCAAAAACAACAAGGGAAATAAAAAAAGAGAGAAAAAAACATCTAACAAACGCACACGATATATATAACACCCGAACACAGTAAAGGATAGCTTCATCATACTCACAACTGGATCAATAACTCCTATATCACTTCAAAACACAAGAACAGGAACAACAAGGTCAAGGACAATCAAAAACAATGGGAAAAAATCAAACATCTGTAACGAACGCGCATTTTTTTCTCCTCCTCCTCCTCTTTCTCCGTTCCCCCTCGTTATCCTCGCTGCTTCTCCGTTCACCTCCCGTTTCCCTTGGCGTCGTTCCCTTCACCGCGCCATTACTATATTTTGCTTCAGAAAACGGCGCCCTTTCAACCCCAGGTGGAGCCGCTCTAAGGGTTTTTTCGGCCCAATTTCAAGCCGGCTATTTAAAGCGAAAAGTAAATTGGCTGGGTCTTATTTTCGCTCTTGCCTCTCTCCTCTCGTCCCTGCTCTCTCTCCTTGGCCCAGTGCTCTTCATTATTTACATCAACGACGTGGATGTTGGACTCAATAACCGCATTAGTAAATTTGCAGACGACACAAAGATTGGAAACTCGGTTCTCACTGACGAAGACAGGCAAAGCCTCCAAGAGGATTTGCACAAAATTTCAGCTTGGTCGGATAGATGGGAGATGCCCTTTAACGTAGACAAGTGCCAGGTCCTTCAAGTTGGAACGAGGAATAAGAAGTTCGAATACGAAATGCGCGGCGTTAAACTCAAAAGCGTTCAATGCGTCAAAGACTTGGGGGTCAAAATTGCGTCAAACCTCAAATTCTCACAGCATTGCATCGATGCAGCAAATAAAGCGAACAGAATGTTGGGCTTCATTAAAAGAAACTTTGTATTCAAGAATAAAGATGTAATACTCCCGCTCTACAACAGTTTAGTCAGACCCCACTTGGAATATGCGGTACAGTTTTGGTCTCCCCACCATGCAAAGGATATTGCTAAATTAGAAGGTGTTCAGCGTCGGGCAACGAAAATGATCCCTTCCTTGCGCAACAAATCCTACGAAGAAAGGCTTTCTACCCTTAACATGTTCTCTCTTGAGAAACGTCGCCTCCGAGGAAAACTGATCGAATGTTTTAAAATACTTAATGGTTTCACGAATGTAGACAGATCAACATTGTTTATGATCGATGACACTTTGCGCACGAGGAACAATGGCATAAAACTCAGATGTAGACAAGTAAATTCAGACTGCACCAAATTTTTCTTCACCAACGTTGTAGTGCGAGAATGGAATAAGCTTCCACCGTCAGTGGTCCAGTGTAACACGATTGACTCCTTCAAAAATAAGCTCGACCGTCACTTCCTTCAACTTAATATCAACTAGAGTAGAAATGCAACGTTTTGGAGTCTTCTGATTAATGTAAAATCACTTAGGTTTAAGGACAGACCACCAAGTCTGGACCATGGGGTCTGTGTGGTCTGATTTTCTATGTAAATCTATGTAAGTCTCTCTCTCTCTCTATCTCTCTATCTATTCCCTTTTATCCATTCGTTATTCTCTTTCTGCCTATCTGTCTATCTATCTATCATCTATCTATATATCTATCTCTTCGGAAACTTGATTGAAAAGCTATTACGAAGTAATAAACCACAATCAAGTTCACCCTCTTCACCAGCCTCCATCACACGCCTTGCCACACTTCGCGCTCATTGAACTAAGGATCGACATGATTTCCGCGACACCCTTTGTTCAGTCTTCTTCACGCGCGGAGATTGGGTGTCAGCAGAGGATCGAGTCTCGGTGAAGCTCTTCCGCCAAAGTCTTTCTGGCTTTGAGAGATGATTTAGTGAGTGTTCACGACCCTCCCTTGGAAGGAGTGTTTGCCTGACAGGGGAGGCTGCGAGCGTTGGTTGCCTTCAGTCACACGAATGTTTCACCACCAAAAGGTTTCAAGTGTTAATCTCGAGTCGGAAATTCTACTTCAAGCTGAGAGAGTGATCCGATTACTGCTGTCGGTAACTTTTATATTATTTTCTCTTTTGAAGTTGCGATCGTGTTCCCGCTCCGCCGTGACGTTCATGTTGACACAGGAATTTGCAAGTTTTCTTTTTCTCCTTCGTTAAGCATTATTTCCTTTTTAAAACGAAATGAACTTAAGAAATAAAAGATATAATGACATAACATACCCACTTTTTAGGTCTTGAAAAAAGAAAATCAACACTAGCACCACCACTACCACCACCACCATCACCACCACCACCGACTCTGGCATCATCCCATTGTTAGTGTTGCAATCACGCGAACAGAAAATACAAGTGCAATGTCGTAATGGGGAAAAGGAGGCGACGTGTCGGCGAAGTTACTGCCGGACTAATCAGCGACACCAACGACAGCACACGCACAAAAAGGCAAACAAACAAACAAGCAAACATACAAACAAGAAAACAAACACAAGGTAAGCGAGTGCTACATAAGATATTTTATTTATATCTAACTCCCTTTTATAGCATTGTTTTTTTTATTGCAAGATATCTTTTTATGATCCATATCGCAGGTGTACGTACGGGTGGCATACCTTTCCGGTGACTCCATTCAAAGAAAACTGAGCACATGATTGATATCAGCTGACCTGTTCAATATGTCATGTGAATATCTCGTGTGTTATAAAGTTCACTATACAAACATAACAAACGATTACCTATTTTTCCGGGTTTTTTTAAGGTTTGTTTATTATCATCTACATGTCACTACCTCATCAACCTTTTGCGTGGTCTTCATATATCTGCCTTTCATCTAGCTACAACCTACCCTTTCACTTCCCACCTTGTCTGTTTTCCACCCAGGAGCTCCACCTCCACTACCACCAACACCAACACCACCACCAACACCACCGTCCTCTCCTTGCCCCTCATCAAGAGCAACACGAGCGGCGGCCACAGAACTATCGAGGCACGAGGAAGCAGACCACGCCGTTGGTAAAGCTTACTGATGCATCCATTCTCGAGCTCACCGGCGTCAGCAAGAAACTAAACATCCCCGCGAGGGTTTACAGCGTGTAGCAGCGCACGTTGGTTTCAGGCTCAGGGCAGACAACTTCAGGAAACAGTCTGCTGATATTACTATTTTCCTGATGCATCAAGATCCAAAGTATTTATTTTATAATTATATACAGTTTCGATTTATTTATATAAAAGTAACTGATATTTCTAAGCATAAATTATTATTTATTTCTACAAAGAGAACGGCCAGCCGATTATATGTAAATATTTGTTTTCTTTTGAAGAGGCCGATACGGAAAGATAAGGCGTACGACACAACCACATGTCAATTGGCAATATTACGCCTTTGTTGTTGAACGCTATAAATATATGAATAACATGAATAACATTACCCAGCAAAAGCGTTAGAATAAAAAATAAATCAATAACCACAGCCCACGGCGCTGAGATAACAAAGAGGAGCGATGAACCGGCGTGACCAGACTAACACCGGCGTGGCCGAGAAGGTGCGGGCAGGCAGGTGTAGCAAACAATAAAACTCCCCTCCCTTCCCTGGTCTTCCTTTCTGCCACCACAGTGCTCCAAAGTGATATTGATTCCCAGTGGGAGAGAAGGAGGGCGAGGCAATGAACGTAAGATGAGCGAGCGAGAGTGTGTGTGTGTGTGTGTGTGTGTGTGTGTGTGTGTGTGTGTGTGTGTGTGTGTGTGTGTGTCTGTGTGTGTGTGTCTGTGTGTGTGTGTGTGTGTGTGTGTGTGTGTGTGTGTGTGTGTGTGTGTGTGTGCTCTACAACTCTTACATCCACACACGCTCACGCTTTAATAAACAAACATGGTCGTGAACAGTTGAGTCTTTTCCACCTTTTGGCAAACTTCACACTGACCAACATACGTGTGCAGGATTGTTTGTGTGTGTGTATATATATATATATATATATATATATATATATATATATATATATATATATATATATATATATATATATATATATATATATATATATATATATATATATATATATATATATATATATATATATATATATATATATATATATATATATATATATATATATATATATATATATATATATATATATAGATATATATATATATATATATATATATATATATATATATATATATATATATATATATATATATATATATATATACATATATATGGGGAGGCGGTGGCTGAGTCGTCAAAGTAACGGCACCGTGTTCAGGAGGACGAGTTCAATCCCGCCCGGTGCCACCAACCTGGGATTTTTCAGCCGCCGCCGAGTAGCTTAAAACTACCCACGTGCTGTCCAGAAGACCACCTATCAACCCGGACTCTAGATTCTGTGATCAAAGATGAGCTCTGGGAGGGCAGCATGAGCCAATGCAAGATGGCGCCACTATAAATACTCGCCTGCGCCAGAACAGGCTGGGCCGACCATCAGGACCCACCGGAAAGAAGCCTTGGACCGACTATCAGGATCCACCTGGAAGAAGCCTACCGGCGCAATAGGCCGTAATGTATAAAAATATATATATATATATATATATATATATATATATATAAATATATATATATATATATATATATATATATATATATATATATATATATATATATATATATATATATATATATATATATATATATATATATTTATATATATATTTATATATATATATATATATATATATATATATATATATATATATATATATATATATCTATATATATATATATATTTTGGGGTGTGTGTGTGTGTGTGTGTGTGTATTTATGTATGTAGGATGAATGACTGAATGACTGAATGCATGTACGTATAGATGTATGGATATTATATATGTAGGAAGGTAAGCAATGAAGCCCTCTCGCATGAATGGAAACAAGTGTGACGGACAAAGGTGAGGCGGGAAAAGTGACGCCCATCCTACACATCACGCTAAATGATTGAGGGATTGGGATGTTTCGTCATGACGCCGCAACTACCATGGTCATAATGGCGCCAAGTGAACTGTACAAAAGGGCTGACTAAAGTAAAATCTATAAATGTGTCTAAAAAGTTCATAAATTAAAATGGGTGATAAAATGTGCAATACTTGGCTACACTAACCCATCATGCCAAGGTGAGGTGGCGTGAGAGCACTCTATTCTATTTAGGAGCAGTAAGTAGCGGGCTTTTTTTTCATTATTGTTTTCTCTTTTTTTACGCCCTTGCATTGTCTCCTCTGCTGTAAAAAAAAAAAGTGAGACAGACTAAGGCAAACAGGACAGGAATCGGCAGGGTAATCTTAAATTCGACGCTCCACAAGCAGGATGAGGCAGGGGAGACAGTGTGAGGCGGTGTGAGACAGACTGACACGAAGGCAAACTAAGCAGGGTTGGGCAGAGTAATCTAGAATTCGACGTGCCACACACAAGCAGGGGGAGACAGGGAAGGTAACGTGCGTCCTACAAGTCAGGGTGTTTACCAAAGCATGCATTGGGACGGCAGGGCGAGACACAAGGGGGCGTGGAGCCTTGGCGTGAGGGTGTGAGACGAGCCACGCCTGTCCACACACAGCGATTTCACGGCTCGCTGGAGGGTGTTGGAGGCAGCCACGACAGCTTTTATGACGGTTTTCCTACTCTTCACAATCGTTTTTTTTATGTGTGTTGTAAAATATAAAAAGATTCTTGAATAGGTCATCGTCCCGGACACTTCTTTCGCCTGCATGCACCACAAGTATCAGGCTGGCAGATTTGGGCCTCAGTATCAGGCACGAATAGGTTATAGTTTATTCTAGTCCTTCATCCCCAGTGCCTCTTCTTGGCCTGCCTCCGAACCCTGGACACGAGCTTCACAAACACGCACCACAAGTGTTACCGGCTCCTGGCACCAGTTCAGTGCTCGTTGGCGTGTTCCTGCGTGCATGATAGCGAGTCACCGGCGCCGAAAATATATTCGAATAAATAAATACTGAATGGCTGAATTCCTAAAGCTTTTGTTTTCCGGTCCAGTCATTGGAACGCACGCTAATTATTTCGGTAATGGTTCCCTCTGGAAGGGGAACGATTTTTGTTCAAACAATGGATGATGCATAAAACGTTTGTTGAGCCGAAGAGTTAAGAGAGCCTGGCAGGACGCCACCATGATACTGATTCATAATTATAATGAAGCGACGTGAAAGACTTCAACAATCAAGGATCATTAAATATTTTCTAAGACAATCACAAATAGATTAAGTCCAACCCTAAGCCAGCTATTAGTATGTAATAGCCTTTCTATATGATCACTCAAAGATGTATCAGCATTTTCAGTGCTAAGTATGAAATTCCTCATCTTATCTTCCCCTGTTAGCCTTTCAGTGCACCGCATACTCCTTTATATGACACTAAATATGCGTATTCCACTGCTGTTGAGGTCACGGTCAAAGAGTCATAGTGTCTGTGTGTGTGTGTGTGTGTGTGTGTGTGTGTTTAGAGGGCCTCCATCCGGAAGGGAGTTACGATGGGAACAATTGGTTATATTGTTCGCATTGCAATTCATCGGCCCCTGCCGGAACGCCGATGACTGTGGCACTCAACCATATATTTTAATATACCAGGTCAACGGTGTGTGACATTCCGCCTCTTAACAGCTCTCACCAAAACTAAAAACTTAACCATTCGCTGTTTTTTTCTTCCTTATTAGTGGTATTCTGAACCTTCGTCCCCATCGCTGCCCTCTTCCTTTGTTGCACGTCTGCGACTGTACGGACGGGGCGTGCCTGCGCCAATTTTCTTGTTCAGGCCACAGCCATTCAGACGGGGCGTGACCGCAGCCCGTCTTTGTGCATGGACGCCGCCGGCTTGAAGGGGCGTGTTTGCTGCCCGTTGCTCCGTCAGGCCGCCGCCGCCGGGAGGGAGGGTGACCGCCGCCCCTCCCTGCGTCTGGCCGCCTTGCAGCGCCTCCAGCAGCGCCTCCAGCATGTGGATCAGCGCCTGGAGGGTCGGGCGCTCGCCGGGCCCCGGCCTGATTACGGCGTTCACCCAGGCCCTGATGGGGGAGAGGCACGGGGCACTACTGAGGCCTCCGTGCATGGCCAGCGCGTGGCGAATGATGCTGGCCAGATCGTATGTGTCTATGTCCCTGATCCACGGGGGGACGTCCAGAGGCAGCCTCGGCACAAGCCATGACGTGAAGGGCTCCGGCTCCTCATTCCTATTTATCTGCCTCATGTCCGGTCGCTCGGCCACGCCCAAGTCTATCACGGTGGCCTCTGGGCCTTGACTGCCGTTGCGCACACACAAGTTATCGCCCTTAATGTCGTTGTGGGCGTAGCCTTCCCTGGCCAGTTCCTGCAGCGTGCGGGCGACTTGCAGCACGACGCTCAGCAGGTCTGGCAGCGAGGGGTCTGTTGCGAAATATCTCTCAACAGTCAGCCCAGCGTAGCGAGTTACTAGCCAACGCCTCCTGACGCAGGCGCCGACCAGTCGCTGTACCCCGGCCACCACCTGCAGCCTCTGCAGGATGGACGCCTCCTTCACGAGGTCCCCCACGCTGCCACTGTAGTAGGTCTTGATGACCAGTTCCTCACCGCTGTGAGGGTCCCACACCTTGCAGCAGGAGCCGAAGGCCCCGGCGCCCAGAGTCTCGTGCGCTTTGCTGCTCAGCAGGGCTTCCTGTCGCTCGTCGAGGAGAGGGACGCCTGCCTCCTGAAGGAGACTCACGGCGTGCCTCTCTTCAGCGGAGAACTGTTGCTGCTTTTCTCCAGCGGGCCTCCGCCTGTCAGGTAGCTTCCAGTAGTCTTTTGATTCTTCCTTTCCTTTGTTCCCTGAAGGCCCCTGCCGCTGTTTCTTAGCGGGCCACGACGAGCACTCGGCGTCTGGTGCCGGTCTCTTGGTGACTTCCCTCGTCTTGTCGTCCCCTTGCTGTCCGAGGACGCTTACTTGGTGCTCGGCGTCTGGTGCCGGTCTCTTGGTGACTTCCCTTGTCTTGTCGTCCCCTTGCTGTCCGAGGACGCTTACTTGGTGCTCGGCGTCTGGTGCCGGTCTCTTGGTGACTTCCCTCGTCTTGTCGTCCCCTTGCTGTCCGAGGACGCTCACTTGGTGCTCGGCGTCTGGTGCCGGTCTCTTGGTGACTTTCCTCGTCTTGTCGTCCCCTTGCTGTCCGAGGACGCTCACTTGGTGCTCGGCGTCTGGTGCCGGTCTCTTGGTGACTTCCCTCGTCTTGTCGTCCCCTTGCTGTCCGAGGACGCTTACTTGGTGCTCGGCGTCTGGTGCCGGTCTCTTGGTGACTTCCCTTCTCTTGTCGTCCCCTTGTTGTCCGGGAACGCTCACCTGGTGCTCGGCGGCGCTGCGGCCAACGGAGCACAAGCTTTTCTTCACTACGTCAGGAGACGTCTTCTCCTCCTCCTCCATCCAGAGGGACTTCCTCTTGGCAGGTTTGTTCTTCTCGGGGCCAGAGTAAGTGTGGGCAACGCAGCCGTCACTCACACACTTCCTTTTCTTCACTACGGCAGGAGACGTTGTCTCCTCCCCCAGGCAAAAGGACTTCTTCTTGGCGGGCTTGTTCTTCTCGGTGCTTGAGGTGCGGCCGCAGGCCGAGGTGGGTGATAACTCTTCTTCACGGTCTGGTCGATCCATCACGTAAGCTGTGTACAGTAACAGGGGCTCTCACAGACCCTACACGTCGGTTTGGTGGAGATATTTTGGGGAAATTTTTGGGAGAATGGAGTTGGCAGAGTTCGGAAAGTAGTCTAGAGCTAGTGGATTCCACACACCGCCTTTTCTCTTTATATCGCATCCAATAATGAACAGATAAATAAACATGTTAACAATGTGCAAAAAAACTTTACACACACACACACACACACACACACACACACACACACACACACACACACACACGCAAACACACATATTCTCCTTCTCCTCCTCTTCCTCCTCCTCCTCCTCCTCCTCCTCCTGCTCCCCCTCCTCTTCCTCATCCTTCTCGTCGCACTCTGCCATTCCCTCCATTCCTTGCCACCAAACCCTCCCTCTACCCTCTCTCCCTGCCACCCAACCCTCTCTCCCCTCCCACCCTGCTAGCTCCACTCCTCTCCTCTACAACCCCATATCCTTCCCTGCTACACCTCCCCAGCCGCCCCTGCCACCCCCCTACCGAGCCGACCTTCCTTGCACCACACTTAAAAAGGTGATGAAGGACTCCCCCGAGCTAGGCAGATAAGACCATATAGTTCCACCACCATTATCCTCCCTACACTTAACACCCTCCTCCCTGCTACCACACCCAGTCTTCCTTACCCCCATCACCCTTTTCATCTACCCCTGCCTCCCTCCCATCCCATCTCCCCCGACAACCCCCATACCCCCACCACCCCCACCCCCCTATCCCATCGGGTCCACACTCCATTAGTTGTCCACTGAGAAATATGAATATAATAGGCGTGGCATTACGCCTAACTGTGCACGGAGGACGAGGCGACGTGTCCGGAATACGAAACAACGGCGCGGAAGAGGAGGCGCCTACACATAATGGAGAGAAGAGTAGTTGAGGAGTAGGGGCAGGGGAAGAATAACTAGGAGGAGGAGTACAAAGATGATAAAGATGAGGGAGGGATAAATCGGTGTAGGAGGAAGAGGAGGAGTCTAGAGATGATAAAGATGAGGAGTGAGAGAATAGGAGCAGGACTTGAAGTGCTCACAGACGTTGTGAAGATTGTGAACCATATCCGAGGGAGCGCAACAACTTCAAGGATTTCTAAAGTGCTTTGTGAAGAAATGGGCTCTGTCTTCTTTGTTCTCCTGTTTCACACGGAGGTACGTTGGCTCTCACGTGGCAAAGTTCTGAATCGCGTGCTGCAACTTCGAGAGGAAATAACGATGTTGCTGCAAGAAGGTCGAACCTCGAAAGAAAATCTTCTTCACGAAATGATGCAAGATGACTGTTTCGTAACAAAAGTTGCCTACTTGGCTGATTTCTTCTCTGAAGTGAATTCCTGAATATTTCACTCCAAGGAAACCTTGCAATGCTGCACACAGTTCGTGACAAAGTGGCAATATTCAAGTGTAAGATTCAACTTTACGTGAAAAGAGTTCAGGACAGTGACACAACTTTCTTCCCTCTATGACAACTATCCTAGATTCTATGGCAGAATCTGAATGCAGTTTCCGTGAGGAGATCTCGGCTCATCTTCTGCCAGTGATTGGAGAGGACCTAACACCCCCACAAAGTGACGATGCAAATCAACAACAAAGAAATAATGGGAATAAAAGTTTCATCCTCACACCACTCAGCAACGATCAAAGAAGCAACGATGAAACAGAGCGACCCAACGAAATATCAAAAAATAAAAAATAAAGCAGCATCAGGATTAGCGTCCCGTTGGCAAGACACAAACACCGCCGAGGCTCGGAGGAGGAAGAGGAGGCGGCGGCTCCCTCACGCCTGGCGCCGGGAAGATGCTTGCTGCTGTCTGCCGTGACTCTGGCGGCGGTGATGACGCAGGAGGCCTCTGGTGCCGAGACACGGGCGTTCAGAGCGGCCAAGACTGCGGCCCAGCACCACCCCCGGCCCGGCCAGGCATTCATCGAGGCCAACTGTACCCGACACTTGTGCCCTAATGTAACGCACGGTGCCCGACCTTAAGACCCCTAACTACTAACGACGCCTCCGAGCGAGCCCTCCCCCTCCTTTATATTCAACCAAATGAAACCTAACTTAATCCTCTGAGACGTCCACTCCCATACGTAGGGCTAATTAGGACAGGTGAACTCCTCAGGCAGCTCAACACAGTGTCCATCAACAGCTCCAAGGTATGTCGGCATGTGAAAGAGTATTGGTAGAGGATGGAGAAGTCTGCAGAATCCTCACTTTACAGCAGGCATAAGTGCATGTAGCAAATCCTGAGTGACAATGACTGTCGCTTAACCCCGTCAGTGTCCGGCCCAGCTCAGCATGCCAAGAACACCCCTACAGGAGAACAGCTAGGCAGTTGACAGTAGGACAGAAGAGGCTTGTAGGGAAGAATAAATGTCATGGTGAGCAAACTATAGAATCACACCCTTTTTAACCTGAAACCACAGGTAATTCCAGAGTTGGGTGTGCTCAGAAATAGTTTTCATTGTCAGTGATACAGTAATTGTCATTTGCTACCCTTTCTGTCATGAGTTATTTTTCATATGTTCATTACTGTTCATAATTTGTTTTAATAACTGAGCTCATTTGTGACTCCTTGCCCTGTGTCTGCAAGGAACTGGGGAGGTGATTATGGTGTCATTAAACTTATTATTATTATTATTATTATTATTATTATTATCATCACTGAGATCCATGAAAGCAGGTCAAGGGAGGATAGAAAAATGCTACAGACCCAAACCCTTAATGAGCAGACATGGATATAAAGGAGAAAAATCGAAGAAGGGAGTCAAACCCAGTGCCTGGTGAGTTGCCTGACAGCCATAACCTTTCTCCAGGAATGGTGGGACATCCGGCACAGCAAGGATGGGCTGGCGGAGGAGGAGCTGTCCATGAGTGGCTGCAGAGTGGTGTGGTCCCGAGGTCAGGCTGGCCGAGTGGGGTCCCGGCAGGTTGTCAAGTGCACGACCTGAGACTCGGCTGTGATACATGCCATGCTCGCCTCCTCCTACACCTGCCCAGACCAACCGTCCCTGCTGGGAGAACCTGTCCCTCAAGAACCCACAGGTGACCTTTGCTCTTTGACCATTAGTAATATAAGTATGAGGTTGCCAGACCAGACTGATAGACTCTTTTTTATTACAAGGGCAAAAACAAAGACGACAGCAACACACTGCTCCCAACAAAGGTGTAAAGAACGGGAGGCCAAGAGCTGTGTGGCCTCCAATCACCACCCGCCGAGGGAAGCCTTTTTTTTTTTTATTATTTTTTTTTTTTTACATCAAAGGAGACGGCTCAAGGGCAACAAAAAGAGTGCATAGAAAAAAAAATCCGGCTCCTCACCGCTCCGTGTTCTTGCTCTTATTTACGGATGTATTTATTTACTCATTCTTTTTTTTGTTCATTATTATTTTTTTTCTGCCGCGTGGTGTAATAATGCTGTGGTGGTTCTCTCTTTTTTTTTTTTCTTCATCCGCATCACTCTCCCATTCATCCTTGACCTTTCCTTTACCATCATTGTCATCCACCTCGTCCTAGTTACAGTAGATCCCCATTAAGCGCGAGAATTAGGTGGATGAAGCGGCCGCGCTAACTGAATAAAGTAACCAATATGAAAAAAAATATTTGGTGCAGACGTGGGTCTGACTTTTGGGTTTGATAATTACTCAAAATAATCACTCACATTAAAAAAACAACCCTACGATTGGCTGGGCTCTGAAAACACACTTGTGATTCGCTGGGAGTCCGGTGACGTCATCGCCGGCGCTCACCCGGCCAGCGGCCTCGCTGCCTTAAGGCAGTGTGTCACACTGGCTGTTTTCTTCTAACCGTTGTGGCTACTGGCAACGCCCGTGCACCCATCCAGGAGCGAGTTGTCGGTTCACCGTAACTTGGTGTCACACTGAGCCCTTTTCTTCCCACCGCTTTGGCGGCAGCTTGGACAACCGGCAAGTCCAAATTTTCCTGGTGTGCATCACACACAGCCAAGGTCAGTTGCCCGTATCCACATCCACAACGTAAACAAAGCACTTGCCCTGTATCAACATGGCGTAAAGTAAGGGCTCTCGCAGCTTGTGCCGCGCATCATGGCAGCTTGGCGCAATTTTCAAAACTCAGTCGTGGTGGCTGCTCGCGCTAACTGAGGCTTTCGCGCTAATTAATTTTTTCCTTGGTAGATGGTGGCTTGTGCTAATTGATCTCGCGCTAACTGAGGCTTTCACACTAATTAATTTTTTTCTCGGTAGATGGTGGCTTGTGCTAATTGATCTTGCGCTAAGTGAGGCTTTCACGCTAATTAATTTTTTCCTTGGTAGATGTTGGCTTCTGCTAATTGATCTTGCGCTAAGTGGGGCTCTACTGTACTTTTTTTTTCTTCATCCGCTTTGCTCTCCCATTCATCCATTTCCTTGTTCTCTCATTTACTGTCATTGTCATCCACCTCGTTCTAGTTACCTTTTTATTTTCCTTCATCCACATCACTTTTTCTTATTTTTTTATTTTCCCTTCGACGCTCTCATTTACCGTCACAAGGATTACCTTTTGTTCTCGTACGCAGTCTTCCATCTGTTGCACTCTTCTGGGTGTGACCAAGCTATTGTGTTTATTTGTATATCTACAATATTTACTTATTCATTTTTTATTTATTATGTATTTTTACTGTTGCAGGTTCAATCACACACTCTGCGAAGCTTACGTGGAGGAAAACTGGTCTCCCGGCCAGGTGGTCACCAACCTTGTGGCCACGGACCTTGATGCCTGGGACCTGGGCAAGCTGAGATACACCGTCCTGCACCAGACCTCAGAAGCAGCCGTCACCATGAACAAGGAAGGTAGAGAAAGACTGAATCTACTTCTACTCTTGAAAGAGATTCGTATGGAGGTTTTACGCATTAATGTTATTGTTCATAGTTATAGTGGAAGTAGTAGTAGTAGTAGTAGGAGGAGGAGGAGCAGGGAAAGGCAGCAGAATAAAGAACTAAAGAAGGAGAAAAAAAAGAGCTGGAAACCTGCCTTTTTTCCCTCCCACATATCATTGAAGTTTTCCCTGAGATCATATTACAGTAACTTATCTCTTGACCTGCATCTCATACCTCAAGAAAACACATCACTAGAGCATGCTGTTGTGAGGCCTTGATTGAAAGACACCCTAAACTTAACCTAACCTAACAAAACCCTGAACAGTTACCATACATCTTGACTCGGAAAACTCATATTTGCTTCCTTACTAATGAGACTTTCTATATAACAAAGAGAGGCCATTCTTTGTTGATTCATATTGAAAGACACCCTAAACTTAACCTAACCTAACAAAACCCTCAACAGTTACCATACATCTTGACTCGGAAAACTCATATATGCTTCCTTACTAATGAGACTTTCTATATAACAAAGAGAGGCCATTCTTTGTTGATTCATATTGAAAGACACCCTAAACTTAACCTAACCTAACAAAACCCTCAACAGTTACCATACATCTTGACTCGGAAAACTCATATTTGCTTCCTTACTAATGAGACTTTCTATATAACAAAGAGAGGCCATTCTTTGTTGATTCATATTGAAAGACACCCTAAACTCAACATAACCTAACAAAACCCTCAACAGTTACCATACATCTTGACTCAGAAAACTCATATTTGCTTCCTTACTAATGAGACTTTCTATATTACAATGTGAGGTCATTCTTTGTTGATTCATATTGAAAGACACCCTAAACTCAACATAACCTAACAAAACCCTCAACAGTTACCATACATCTTGACTCAGAAAACTCATATTTGCTTCCTTAGTAATGAGACTTTCTATATTACAATGTGAGGCCATTCTTTGTTGATTCATATTGAAAGACACCCTAAACTTAACCTAACCTAACAAAACCCTCAACAGTTACCATACATCTTGACTCGGAAAACTCATATTTGCTTCCTAACTAATGAGACTTTCTGTATAACAAAGTAGGGTCATTCTTTGTTGATTCATATTGAAAGACACCCTAAACTTAACCTAACCTAACAAAGCCCTTAATAATTACCATACATCTTGACTCAGAAAACTCACATTTGCTTCCTTAGTAATGAGACTTTCTATATAACAAAGAGAGGCCATTCTTTGTTAATTCATATTGAAAGACACCCTAAACTTAACCTAACCTAACAAAACCCTGAATAATTACCATACACTTGACCCAGAAAACTCATATTTGCTTCCTTAATAATGAAACTTTCTATATAACAATGTGAGGTCATTCTTTGTGTATTTATACCATATAGACTTCACCTTTCCAGGCAGTCTATACACTGAGACACCCCTGAATCGCGAGTCCCTGCCCGTGCACAGCCTCAAGGTGTCCGTGATGGACGAAGAGATCCAGGCCAGCTTCACGGTGGTGTGCGACATGAACAAAAACCCACCAGTCTTTACGCTGCCGGAGTACCAGGCGAACATCATGGCTCCCAGGACGACCATTCTTAAGGTGGGGAACAGGGAGGAGAATATAGGGAAAGAGGAGAAGCAGAGAAAAAAAGGGGGAAGGGGAGGAGAAAAAAAGAGATGAGGAAGAGGAAGAGAAAAATCAAGCCTCTGTGTTGGATAGTGGAGTGTTTCCCATGTGGTATTGGTGTGCTGGATATCCCTTCACTGGTAGCCTGGTAACATACACTCCCAGGTCTTTCTCTGCCTCTGTGGTGGATAGTGGAGTGTTTCCCATGTGGTATTGGTGTGCTGGATATCCCCTCCCAAGGTGCAGGACTTAAAACTTCATTGAATTGTAGCAGCCACTTTTGTTCCATTCCTGTAGCTTGGTGATGTCTTCTTATAGGAAATCCACAGTCAAAGGGTTAAATTCATTGTCATTATTTTTGCAGCCAGGAGAAAGCCAGAAATTACAAGAGGTTAATATGCCTTCTCTCTAGGTCATTGGTGTTAAGCTCACCGGGGAGCTGAGCAGTTGGACATCACCCAAAGACATCATATTGAAGGTCGCTGGAATTCTGACAGTTAAAGGCGGCACCGGGGCAATTGTTGAATATTTGGGGCCTGGCGTGGACTCCATCTCCTGCACCGGCATGGCCACGATATGCAACATGGGCGCCGAGATCGGTAAGGTGTGAAGGGGCTTCGTGGTGCAGTGGTTAGCATGCTCAGCTCACAGCCGAGAGAGTTTTATGACCCTGGTGGTAGTGTGACCCTTCTTCTGTACCATGAACCTCAAGAAACACTTATTAGAACCCAGAGAGCCTGAGTTCGATTCCCCGGCAGAGTGGAAAATTTGGGCGGCTTTTCCGATACCCTACGCCCTGTCCACCCAGCAGTGTACCAGGCATTAATGGGGGGTTGTGTCCCGTCTCCTGGGGTCTGTTCCCTTCTCCTATAATTCCTTCCCCTTCTGTCTCTCTCCAGCATATGACCACAGATGTTGCGCCCACTAAGCAAAACTTTCCAACTGTTCCCTTCTCCTAGAATTCCTTCCCCTTCTGTGTCTCTCCGGCATGTGACCACAGATGTTGCGCCCACTAAGCAAAACTTTCCAACTGTTCCCTTCTCCTATAATTCCTTCCCCTTCTGTCTCTTTCCAGCATATGGCCACAGATGTTGTGCCCACTAAGCAAAACTATCCAACTGTCCCATACTCCTATAATTCATTCCCATACTGTATCTCTCCAGCATATGTCCACAGATGTTGTGCCCACTAAGCAAAACTTTCCAGCTGTTCCTTCTCCTAGAATTCCTTCCCTTCTGTGTCTCTCCGGCATGTGACCACAGATGTTGCACCCACTAAACAAAACTTTCCAACCCTTTCCTCATCAAACTTATTTACCAACTTGTACAGTGCAATCAAATCTCCTCTCTCCCTTCTTTGTTCCAGTGTCGTCAAGTCCATCTCCCTCAATCTGTCTTCATACGTCATATTCGAGAGTTCTGGGACCATTTTGTTGCAATTCTCTGTCTTGAGTCCAACATCATAATCTTCCTTTGTATAGTTTTTCATTTTTTCCTTATATGCCTCATCTTGGTATTCAAATCCTTCCATAGTTTTCATCTGTCATAGTTGATGCCATTCTTTCCTAAGGGGCACTCGTGACTGACTCCTTCATCTAACTCAACATTTTTTGTGAAAATTAGGTCAAGTCTTGATGGTTGGTCATCTCCTCTTAGCCTTGTTTCTCCTTTAACCCACTGCATCAACAGATTATCACATCAGGTGTGTGTGTGTGTGTGTGTGTGTGTGTGTGTGTGTGTTTAGCTAGTTGTTGTATTTACCTAGTTGTAGTTTTATAGGGCCTGGGCTTGACGTTCGTGTGGTCCCGTCTCTGTATCTACATTTATCCAACTTTTCCTTGAAGCTTTGCACACTCCTTTCTGATACTACATCCTCACTTAGTCTGTTCCAAACCTCTGTACTTCTTTGCGGGAAGCTATGTTTCTTTGTCTCTCAAGCATCTTCCCTTCCTCAATTTTTGACTGTGTCCTCTTGTGTTCCTGGTGGTAATTTCTTCTTTTAGTGGTAACTCCTCATTGTCTACTTCTTCCATTTTGCTCAATAATTTGTAGATTTGTATTAGGTCTCCCGTTTCTCTTCTTTGTTCTAGTGTTGGTAAGTCCATTTCCTTTAGTCTCTCCTCGTATGTCAATCCCTCCAGCTCTGGAACCATTTTTGTTGCCATCTTTTGTATTCTTTCCAGTTTCTTTATGTGTTTCTTCTTATGGGGAGACCACACTGCCTCTGCATGTGTGTGTGTGTGTGTGTGTAAGATTGACTGACTGATGAATGAATGACTGTGAGATTAAGGCTGGTATTACAAGACACTTTCCCTGCTCACATCAGCTACTTCTAAAGGTCAAAGGGGGATATCAGTCAGGTTCTAATGAGTGTTTTTCAGGCTCATGGTACAGAAGAAGGGTTAAACTACCACCAGGGTCATAAAACTACTCCTGGAAATGCCCACAACTCCTGCGAAAGCCTTGTCAAATATGTGTTCTTGGGCGGCTAAATGTCTAATAATGCGACCCTAAGTAAATAACTTCCTGATGGAGTGGATGATTGACTTGGCATCTTGTAGCTTTACTCTCAGCTATTTCAAGTTCCCGACTGATGTACCAACACCCTCAGATTGGCTACAGTGAAGGTCGTGGCAGAGAGTGTACTCAAACTCCTACTGTGAGCTACTTCTGCTGCCTGCGCCCTCACCACCCCTGTGAAGGACGCCCAGCTGACCCAACCCTCCTCGGTGAGTCTGTCCCACTTAATGTTGCAAGAGTTATCCGGTATACCTTCACTCTCTCATGCTTTCCCTATGTCCTGTGCTGTCCAACTTAATAATGTGAGAGTTAACTGGTGTTTTCACTACCATCTTTTTAGAGAGTCTGATTAAAAAACTAATGCAGGAGTTGTGGTGTTTTTTGTTCCTGTTGGGTGCCTGGACCTATCAGCTGTCTTGTGCTGTCCAACTTATTAATGCAAGAGTCATGGTGTTATTTGTTCCTGTTGGGTGCCTGGACCTATCAGCTGTCTTGTGCTGTCCAGCTTATTAATGCAAGAGTCATGGTGTTTTTTGTTCCTGTTGGGTGCCTGGACTTACCAGCTGTCTTGTGCTGTCCAACTTATTAATGCAAGAGTCATGGTGTTATTTGTTCCTGTTGGGTGCCTGGACCTATCTATCAGCTGTCTTGTGCTGTCCAGCTTATTAATGCAAGAGTCATGGTGTTTTTTGTTCCTGTTGAGTGCCTGGACCTATCAGCTGTCTTGTGCTGTCCAACTTATTAATGCAAGAGTCATGGTGTTATTTGTTCCTGTTGGGTGCCTGGACCTATCTATCAGCTGTCTTGTGCTGTCCAACTTATTAATGCAAGAGTCATGGTGTTATTTGTTCCTGTTGGGTGCCTGGACCTATCTATCAGCTGTCTTGTGCTGTCCAGCTTATTAATGCAAGAGTCATGGTGTTATTTGTTCCTGTTGGGTGCCTGGACCTATCTATCAGCTGTCTTGTGCTGTCCAGCTTATTAATGCAAGAGTCATGGTGTTATTTGTTCCTGTTGGGTGCCTGGACCTATCTATCAGCTGTCTTGTGCTGTCCAGCTTATTAATGCAAGAGTCATGGTGTTTTTTGTTCCTGTTGGGTGCCTGGACCTATCAGCTGTCTTGTGCTGTCCAGCTTATTAATGCAAGAGTCATGGTGTTTTTTGTTCCTGTTGGGTGCCTGGACCTATCAGCTGTCTTGTGCTGTCCAGCTTATTAATGCAAGAGTCATGGTGTTATTTGTTCCTGTTGGGTGCCTGGACCTATCAGCTGTCTTGTGCTGTCCAACTTATTAATGCAAGAGTCATGGTGTTATTTGTTCCTGTTGGGTGCCTGGACCTATCAGCTGTCTTGTGCTGTCCAACTTATTAATGCAAGAGTCATGGTGTTATTTGTTCCTGTTGGGTGCCTGGACCTATCAGCTGTCTTGTGCTGTCCAACTTATTAATGCAAGAGTCATGGTGTTATTTGTTCCTGTTGGGTGCCTGGACCTATCAGCTGTCTTGTGCTGTCCAACTTATTAATGCAAGAGTCATGGTGTTATTTGTTCCTGTTGGGTGCCTGGACCTATCAGCTGTCTTGTGCTGTCCAACTTATTAATGCAAGAGTCATGGTGTTATTTGTTCCTGTTGAGTGCCTGGACCTACCAGCTGTCTTGTGCTGTCCAACTTATTAATGCAAGAGTCATGGTGTTATTTGTTCCTGTTGGGTGCCTGGACCTATCTATCAGCTGTCTTGTGCTGTCCAACTTATTAATGCAAGAGTCATGGTGTTATTTGTTCCTGTTGAGTGCCTGGACCTATCAGCTGTCTTGTGCTGTCCAACTTATTAATGCAAGAGTCATGGTGTTATTTGTTCCTGTTGGGTGCCTGGACCTATCAGCTGTCTTGTGCTGTCCAGCTTATTAATGCAAGAGTTGGCCTGTATCTTCACTCTTAACCCCTTCACTACGGCCGGGCCAAAACAGCACGCCGCGCCGTATCCGGGATCGCCGCGCGCCAAATTTCAAATGTCGCTATTAGATATAACAAGTTTTCAGCCATAAACTCAACAGAATCATCATGTATTATATATGAAAACATGCAGAATTAAATGGGGCATATAAAGAAACATAAATTAATTGATAATTTTGAGATGTAAGCAAAAATATAGAGATAAAATAACTTGTATATTGGTTAAAGCGAGCCAGGACGCAGTATGCGCATCCTGGGATGTGGTACGGGGCACGCAAGGACACAGTATACACGTCCTCGTGTTGTAGGGGTTAAGCCTTCCCTGTGTCCTGTGCTGTCACCTCTGTAATGCAAGTGGTGGACAATATGAGATACCCTTTGCCTCACAGTTAATGGCCACATAATGAGGTAGAGGAATGAGATAAAATTCATATAAAGCCGTATTTTTGAAAAGGGGAAGGGAGGACTCACCTGATAAAAGATGGCTTTATTTTGTACACTTTTTACTCCTTTTTGAATAAGAACATAGCAGGCAGTAGCTTATCCAGTAGACTATTAGTGCTGCCTCGGAGAATCTTGGAACCATTTGCTGAACTGAGTGCAGACCAACGTGGCTCACGTGAAGCACTTACGAGACTTGGCAACAGAAAACTCCTCAGTTGTATCCTTGACATGCTAATTTCCCTCAGTGACTCGTGCTGCTCAGTACTCATTAGAGAGAGGTGGTTCAATCTTGTTTGAACCATACTGACTCTTACTTCTTGAGTCTAGTTAATTTTGGAAAGGAGCGTTCACCACTGCAGTTGGTAACCATTAGAGTTAAATAAATCTTCAACGCGATCTCGACATTAGGAGAACAAAACCCAAAAGAATGAGCAACTCTCAGACGATACAATGTCATCTCGTAAAGGTCTTGTTGAGATCCAGCAACAGTACAGCCGGATCGGACCGCAACAGCACTGATCCAATATTTCCCAAAATATATAAGGTACGTCAAGTTTGCAGTATATTGACAGGCCAACATTCGCTGCAGATTTATCTTTACTCAATGTTATGATAACCCCTCGAATGTTGGTCTGTGAATGTGCCGGCAACTTAACGTACACCTATTGAATACACACCAGCAGTGCGGTCGCTTCTGAAAATAAAAAAACTATTTTATACCCCTTTGTCATCACGATATATTATTATACTCAATACCCTACCAACGTACTACTGGCTTACTCATGAGTACAGATACTATTGATAAGAGGCCAAAACTCACACTTAGATTCAGCTGTGCACTTGTGCCTCGACCGCCATTAAAGCTTTTTTCTGTTATTGATATTTAATATAATCTATACTACTAAACTTTTATCTGCATTAATAGGTTAAGTATATTATATACACCCCTAACTTACCCTACAGACAGTCAAGGAAATACACATTTTAACCCGTCCGCTGCAATTGGCACGGATTTGGCTTTCACTGGTAGCCTGGTGAACTTATACTCCCAGGTCTTTCTCTGCCTCTGTGGTGGATAGTGGAGTGTTTCCTATATGGTATTGGTGTGCTGGATATCCCTTCACTGGTAGCCTGGTAACATACACTCCCAGGTCTTTCTCTGGCTCTGTGGTGGATAGTGGAGTGTTTCCCATATGGTATTGGTGTGCTGGATATCCCTTCACTGGTAGCCTGGTAACATACACTCCCAGGTCTTTCTCTGCCTCTGTGGTGGATAGTGGAGTGTTTCCCATATGGTGGTATTGGTGTGCTGGATATCCCCTCCCAAGGTGCAGGACTGCATTTTCTTCATTGAATTGTAGCAGCCACTTTTGCTCCACTCCTGTAGCTTGGTGAGGTCTTCTTGTAGGAAATCCGTAGTCAAGGGGTTAAGAGAATCCATCGCCAGGACCTTCATGCTATTCAATTTACACATGTTTATGTCTGCTGGAGCCTTGGGTCCAGCTGCAACACCCAAGTCGGATCTGGACCGCGGGCCGCCAGTTGAGTTGGGAAGCCCTGGACTATATGCCGTATATGGTGTACTACAATGCCAGGCTTATTATACTATGCCCTAGTGAAGTTTCCTATATTTTCTTATCCCGGAAGCAGCGACGGGCCAAATTTGTGCCGTGACATAAACCCCCCAAGATAGATGATACATAATCTGATCACAAATGCTTTGATATATATTATGGAATGGTTTGTGTAAGGGGTGATTTTTTTTCATTTTTCTCGCTTAGAGGGACCATTAAGAAACATGATCCAGCTACTGGTTATATATAGTAATATCATATATAATAATATTACAAAAAATTAGGAAAATGAGTAATTATTTTGTCTCAGCCTTCTGTGCCTAAGGGCAAAAACTTTAGTTACTAATTTTTTACGTTCCCGCGGGGCCTGTACCACGTGCTAAATGTGCTACTAGGTTAATTAACCCCTTGAATGCGGATTTCCTACAGTTAGACATCACCAAGCTACTGAAATGGAGCAAAAAGTGGCTGCTACAATTCAATGAAGAAAAATTTAAAGTCCTGCACCTTGGGAGGGGATATCCAGCACACCAATACCACATGGGAAACACTCCACTATCCATCACAGAGGCAGAGAAAGACCTGGGAGTGTATGTTACCAGGCTACCAGTGAAGGTATATCCAGCACACCAATACCACATGGGAAACACTCCACTATCCACCACAGAGGCAGAGAAAGACCTGGGAGTGTATGTTACCAGGCTACCAGTGAAGGGATATCCAGCACACCAATACCATATAGGAAACACTCCACTATCCACCACAGAGGCAGAGAAAGACCTGGGAGTGTATGTTACCAGGCTACCAGTGAAGGTATATCCAGCACACCAATACCACATGGGAAACACTCCACTATCCACCACAGAGGCAGAGAAAGACCTGGGAGTGTATGTTACCAGGTTACCAGTGAAGGGATATCCAGCACACCAATACCATATAGGAAACACTCCACTATCCACCACAGAGGCAGAGAAAGACCTGGGACTATATGTTACCAGGCTACCAGTGAAGGGATATCCAGCACACCAATACCATATAGGAAACACTCCACTATCCACCACAGAGGCAAGAAAGACCTGGGAGTGTATGTTACCAGGCTACCAGTGAAGGGATATCCAGCACACCAATACCATATGGGAAAACACTCCACTATCCACCACAGAGGCAGAGAAAGACCTGGGAGTGTATGTTACCAGGCTACCAGTGAAGGGATATCCAGCACACCAATACCACATGGGGAAACACTCCACTACCCACCACAGAGGCAAGAAAGACCTGGGAGTGTATGTTACCAGGCTACCAGTGAAGGGATACCCAGCACACCAATACCACATGGGAAACACCACTATCCACCACAGAGGCAGAGAAGGACCTGGGAGTGTATGTTACCAGGCTACCAGGGAAGGCCAAATCTGTGCCAATCAAAGCGGACGGGTTAAACCGACACTGAGTCACTTGGGGCCATAAACTTACTCACCAATACCCTTATACTGACTCACTATGTTACATAATAAGAACCACTACCAGGGCTGCACATATGAATCTTACCAGGGCACACACTAATAATTATTTGTCCTGGTATAGTGTGGCTAATTCTTCTGGCTCCGTGGTGTAGTGGTTAGCATGCCTACCTATGAATCTGCCGGCCAGGTTGGAATCCCCCTCCCTGAACAGTCATTTAATTGTAGCCCACTTATGAATTTTCCCCCAGAACATTTGAGTAAGAGTTAATTTTGTCATATGTAGGTGAGTAAGGTTATGTGATGTTCATCCTTCCTTTCAGGCGGGCTAGATGTACCAAGTGTTAGACCTTAATGTATAGCTATCTAGTTGTATATCTCTCTCTCTCTCTCTCTCTCTCTCTCTCTCTCTCTCTCTCTCTCTCTCTCTCTCTCTCTCTCTCTCTCTCTCTCTCTCTCTCTCTCTCTCTCTCTCTCTCTCTCTCTCTCTCTCTCTCTCTCTCTCTCTCTCTCTCTCTCTCTCTCTCTCTCTCTCTCTCTCTCTCTCTCTCTCTCTCTCTCTCTCTCTCTCTCTCTCTCTCTCTCTCTCTCTCTCTCTCTCTCTCTCTCTCTCTCTCTCTCTCTCTCTCTCTCTCTCTCTCTCTCTCTCTCTCTCTCTCTCTCTCTCTCTCTCTCTCCCCCCATCTCTCTCTCTCTCTCTCTGTCTCAATCTTTTTATTTCCTTCATCATTTCTCTCCCTTCCTTCCTTCCTTCCCAGTGTTCCTTCGTCCACCCTCATACCTTCCTTCCTTCCTTCCCAGTGTTCCTTCCTTTTCATTGTCATTCTCCCTTGTGATGTTTTCCTTTCCTTCCTCCAGTGTGCCCCTGAGAGCTCCCTGCAGCACAGCGAGTCTCTTCTTGGACGGCTCAGAGGCACAGAAGATGTAGCCAGACTTGCCGGCCAAACCCGAGGGTGAGTCCACACCCTGAGACACTTATGTTAGCCTGTCTGTCTGCCTCAACAACCCTCACCTCGTACAGGAAACTGTTAATTAAAAGATGAGACACTTTTTGTTAGTCTGTCTACTTAAAATTAATCTTGTCTTGGTCTGTTTACTTGGTCTAGACACAGAAAGTAATGACATCAAGATAATTATGGAACAACAATGAGAATAAGTCACACATCTGCCCAAAAAATACTCAGACTCGTGTGATATATATATATATATATATATATATATATATATATATATATATATATATATATATATATATATATATATATATATATATATATATATATATATATATATATATACATACATACATACAGCAGTGGGTCTCAGCAGGCCTGGCAGACCATGGTGTTGTGGAGTCACTCAGTACAAGTATATTACATTGTCAATATCTAGGTAGGCAGGGAAATTTAAGTCCCCTGTGTGTGTGTGTGTGTGTGTGTGTGTGTGTGTGTTTTTTCTATGTAATATTATACATTCTCTCTCTCTCTCTCCCCCTTCTACTTATAATTTCTTCTCCCTTTTCCTCCACTTACCTTCTTCCTCTTCCTTACCTCCTTCCTTCCTTCCTCCTCCTTTCTTTCTCTTCCTCTGCTCATTACATTTTCTCTTCCTTCTTCCTCCCTCCATTTGGTTCTCTCCCTTTTTTCCTCCTCCTCCTCTTCTTCCTCTTTTTCTCATATTTATCTTCTTCAGCAGTTTCTCCTCCTCCTGTTATTGCATCTTCCTCTTTTTTCCTCATTTGGTCTCTCTCTTTCCTCTCCCTTCTATTTCTAATTTCTTCTCCATTTTCCTCCACTTACCTCCTTCCATTTAGTTCTCTCCCTTCCTCTTCTTTCTCTTCCTTGGATCATCACATTTTCTCTTCCTTCTTCCTCTTCCTTGCCTCCTTCCTCCCTCCATTTGGTTATCTCCCTTCCTTCCTCCTCCTTTATTCTCTTTCTCTGATCATCACATTTTCTCTTCCTTTTTTTCCTCTCTCATATTTCTCTTTTTAGCATAGTTTCTCCTCCTCCTCCTCCTTCTGTTATTGCATCTTCTTCATTTGGTATAGCTCTCTCTCCAATCCATTAATACAGTTATTCTCCTCAGGTGTGTGTTGATGTTGGGACCAAGAAGAAGAAGAAGAAGAGGAGGAAAAGGAGGAAGATGATGATAAAGGCAACAGGAAGATCAGAAGAAGAGGAGGAAGAATGGAAGAAGAGAAGAGAACACACACACACATATATATGACAAACACCTTTTTCTATATTTTTCATTTTTATTAGTCCATACAACATACATTAGCTATATACATATAATACAACATATGCATAACTATATACATTAGACCGTAGAGTGAGTGAGTGAGTGAGACTCGAGAGGCGAGATAGAGGTCCCCTCTCTCTCTCTCTCTCTCTCTCTCTCTCTCTCACCTCACCTCACCACAGCTCACAGGACCCTACAGATGTACCTCCCACAGTATGTTGACAACTGCCCACAGACACATATCCCCCCAGCCTCATGAAGGACCCCCTTCTCCTTCCCTCCCCCCCTAGCCAACATAGCACCCACATAGCCTTATCAAAGTTACTATGTATATGTATGTATGTGTGTTTTTCTATTAATGAAAAGTTAATTTGTAATGTTTGTGTGTTCTATTCCTATGAGAGAGAGAGGAAGAGAGGAAAAGGTAAAGAGGGAGAGAGAGAGAGGAGGTAAGGGAAGGAGAGAGATGAGAAAAGGAAAAGAAATAATGTAAGAAAGAACAAAGAAATTTACAGATAAAAGAGAGAGAAAGGTATCAGAAGGGAGAGGGAGAGAGGCAAGGTAATAATATTGAATAGTAAGTGTCTCAACTAACCTACTAACTAACTATGGGATGACCAGAGAAAGAGAGAGAGGAGATATTAAGGCAAGGCAAGGTAAGGGCGTAGGGTATCGGAAAAGACGCCCAAATTTTTCCACTTCGCCCAGGAATGGAACCCGGTGCGAAATATAGAAACTGTAAGCAAGTTGAACATTTCTCTCTGCAAGTTATTTTAGTCAAGTTAAAAAAGCCCACTACTCGCTGCACTTGTAAAATTCTACCCATACCCGTAACAATATGACCCCCACGCAAGACCCCACTCACAACCTAGCAACCTCAGTGCCTCGGAGTGCGTCGCCAAGTGCTGTGCGGCTATACAGACATCATGCACACAACATACATAAAAAAAATATATATACCTACGTTTACTAGCTTCGTCGTTTTATTATTTTACTGTTTTTTTTAATTTTCGCTGCTTATAACGGACTTTCAGCCCTAACGGACTAAGTTCCCCCCAAACCGAGTGTGTATCAAGACACCTCTCCACCCGAAATTGACCTCTCTTTTGGCTACTCTTTACTCTTATCTTTTACAGGAGCGGCGAGTAGCGGGCTTTTTGGGGACTCTTTATTGCCCTTGAGATGTGTCCTCTGATGTGGAAAAAAAAAAATAATAATAAATAAATAAATTAGTCCGTTATATCGAGGGTTTACTGTACTTGTGTTGAGAGCGTCCATAACACCGTGGGCCGGGCCAATCCGCTACCCACTGAGTCAACCGCCTTCGTCAAACGCACCATCAAAACTGTATGTAAATCTATGTGAGTGTAACTGTATGTATCTAACTGTATGTGACTTTAAGCTTAACTATATATCACTCGCAGTTTACAGCCGGTGCTGGTGAAAATAAAGTTCATAAATAATATTCTACCTATTAATATTATCTGTATATACATTAATTATGTAAGTGGTTTAGGTGCAGACCTTAACTCAAAAATTACTGTGGTGTTTTTACCTGTTGTAGTTTCTCTCATGTTCTGGCTGAGGTCTTAGAAATGGGGTCAGCAGCCAGCGCTTGCAACCATACCCGCTGTCACCAAGCAGATAGCAGTTTGCTTGCACATGGTTGTTCTCAAACAGCAGCTTCAGCCCACTTTCATTCAGGATCCTTGCATCATGCACTGATCCTGGCCACTTTGATACAAGGTTTATTATTTTGTAGTTTGCATCAAACACTAACTGTGTGTTCATGCTATGGAAGTTTTTTTCTGTTCACATAATCTACTTCATTTTCCTTCGGTGCTGTTATTTTCACATGTGTGCAGTCTATCACTCCCACAACACCGGGGAAATGTGCAATTTGGTAGAACTCTGCCTGCTTTGCGCGAATCTCCGCCCTGTCGAGGGGAAACTTGATAAACCCCCTGACAAGCTGCGGCTCACTGAGGGCGGTCAGAGTTTCCGCAATCGCCCTGCTGACACTACTCTGGATCACCCCAAACTCATCACTCGAACACTGCTGCATTTTTCCTGTAGCCAAGTATCGTAGAGTCATAATTACTTTCAACTCCGGGGTGAGGGAATGCTCCCTTTGAATTGGATCTTGCAGCTCTCTTCTCACCAAACCAGTCACGTATTCAATTCCAGCACGGTCTGATCTGTACCGCTTGACAAGTTCAGCATCGTTGTACATTTCCAAAGCGTCCTTCCGGGCTCTAAAAGTGCGGAGGCGGGCTGGTCCGGCGGCCATGTTGATATGGGTCTGGGTCTGGATTTCACTATTAACTTTACTATTAAGTGTTTAGAAGTCCTCGCCAGCACTCTCAAGTTAATACCAAAGTTAAGAGTAGGTATTAGGCTAATAGTTGTTGAGGATACACCTTGAGTGTGAAGTTAATACCAAAGTCGAGAGTTAATACCAAGTTTAGTCTTAATAGTTGTCGAGGATACGGGCACTGGAAGCTATAATCATTCCGCAGAGAATGAGAGACAAAATAGAACTCAGGTAATCACACTGAGCTGAAGCATACTGGCAAGAGCATTCTAATACCTTTCATTTAAATATAGTTTTAAAACAGGTGGTCGTTCAGACAACTCCTTACATAACGTTTCTTGTTCTGAGGTGCAACACGACCCCACTATCCCTGCCTAAGGTTTTTTGTAAGACAATATTTTCTATTTTTTCATTTGAAATATAAGATAAGAAATGTAAGCACACACATGCGTCCAAACACTCCCCACAGATGCGACACTCTTGAACAATTTGTTCCGTAGAAGTGGCACCGTTCCATGGGATGCGTTCCTCTGCATGGTGATTTTAGTCAGCTGGCGAGCCGTTCCTCTCAGTGTGATTGTGGTGCTTCTTGGCACTCCTCAGTCTCTGTTATCACCAGTCAGCGACAGTTACTGTTCAGCGGGTGTTGAGAAATGCACCCGGAATGTACGTCACCTGTACGTCGCTGAACATTTGAGTTTGATCACGACGCTGTGTACTCGCCGGGTGCTCACAGAAACTTGCCACCACTCGGCTTTGCACCTCTCTTGGCACGACCTCTGCTGCAGGAGTTGGTGCCCCGATGTGTCTGTCCCTCGTAGAAATGCCTTGTTTCGTATCTGGGAGGGACGTGGCTGCTGGCGTTGTGCTGGCGGTGCTGTGAGTGGCGGCTGTTGGTGTAGTTGTGTGCAGCATACCAGCCACTGTTTTGCTGGAAGGAGTCGTTGCTCCGCTGTGCCGGCCTCTCGAAGTGCCGAGGTGCGCCACGCAGCGAGTTAGAGGCGGATCTAACGGGCTGCTGGTGAGGCCTCGAGGTAAAGTTGGGAGGCTGAGTGACTTGGAGCGGCGCGGCGTATCTGAAGGTGTCGTGGCCACGGTACACCTCACGTTCCTTAACGGGGGCGCGGAGGTTACCAAGGTTGAAGGGCACATGTCTTGGACAGGTGGACCGTGGCATCTTTTCTTTCTTCAGGATACCTTTAGGAGACTTCCCTTCAGTAGTGGTATTCATTTGTGCACAGCGAGCTGCTCCAACTGTTTGCTGGTGTCGTGTGTTGTGTTTCTTTACCGCGTCCTTTGCTGACCCTTTCTGTGGCTTCACTGTTCTTTCCTTTCGCCTTTCCAGCTCAGGACGAATGGTGGAGAGACGGAAGCCATACTTGAAGTAGTCGTAGCCACAGTACAGCTCACGATCCTTGACGAAAGTGTTCAGGTTCTGGAAGTTAAAGCGCACACATTTATGAGCGGTGCTGGCCGTCTTTCCTTTCTTGAGGATCCCTGTGAGATGTTGTGGCTCATTCATTTTGTTGGCTGAATCTGTTGCTTCCTCTGTTACTGTTTTCTGAGCCTCTGGAAGTTTGTTTACTGCTTCCTTTGGTGGCTCTTCCTGTGGCTCCACTGCTCTCTCCTTTAGGCTTTTCAGCTCAGGACGAATGCTGGAGAGAGGGAAGCCATACTTGCAGTAGTCGTAGGCACAGTACAGCTCACGAATTTTGACGAAAGTGTTCAGGTTTTGGAAGTTGAACCTGATCATTTTCTTGACCGGGGTTTGAGATGCATTCCGCCGTTTGAAGCTGCTGATAAGGGGCATCTTTTCCGGTGGGCTGGTAACGGCCTTGCTCCTGCTGGAAGGAGCGTCCCCAGCCGTGCCTTGGTGCCCGGAGGGGAGCTCATCGTATACCTCCTTTATTTTCTCTCTCTTGACCATGTGCAGAGTAATTACGAGAGTGTGAACCCTCTTGCCATGGCTCTCCAATTGCGTGCAGTCTTTTTGTGCGACTGTTGTATCATCCACTGGCTTGTGGACCTTCTCTCTCTTCACCAAGTGGATTGTGATGATGAGAGTTTGACGCCTCTTGCCAGTGGCCTCCTTTTCGCCCTTCCCCACCACCCCATCAGCATCCAGCAGGGTGTCGGAGGGGATCTCCTCCTCCACCACTGAGAGAGGCTGAGCAGCCTTCTTCAGGCAGACCAGGGCCTGTTGCCCTGCATCGGCCTGGGCACCCGCGTTTTCGGTTTCCTCGACGATGTCGTCAGGTTCCTCGGAGGGGCTGCGGCGCTTCCGCCTGGCGAAGAGCCAGCCGAAGCACCCGCAGCACCAAGACTTCTTCACTTGTTTTTGCTGAGTCATTTTAATGTAAATGAACAATCTTTAGCAGGAAAGTGAAGATTACCAACGTTGTCCTTTTCTGGGATGGCTTCTCCTCGTCGTGTGCCGCCTTGGCTACACCGACCACTGGCGGGGACGCTCAAAGAAAAGGCTGAGAGTGTAACGCTGGGGCGATGGGACGTAATGCAGGTGACGAAATGTTGCTGGGAGTAGTGCACCCATCCCACGCCCACGCCCTCATGCTCCTCCTGACACCCACACCAACCCACACAACCCACTCCCTCTTCCCTGGCCGAATGATTGCTACCAGTATTACGCCCATGCCAACCCCGCACCCATGCCCTCATGCCACCCACACCAACCCACACGACCCACTCCCTCATCCCTGGCCGAATGTTTGCAACAAGTATTACGCCCATGCCAACCCCGCACCCACGCCCTCATGCTCCTCATGCCACCCACACCAACCCACACAACCCACTCCCTCATCCCTGGCCGAATGATTGCTACCAGTATTACGCCCATGCCAACCCCGCACCCACGCCCTCATGCCACCCACACCAACACCCACAACCCACTCCCTCATCCCTGGCAGAATGATTGCTACCAGTATTACGCCCATGCCAACCCCGCACCCATGCCCTCATGCCACCCACACCAACCCACACAACCCACTCCCTCATCCCTGGCAGAATGATTGCTACCAGTATTACGCCCATGCCAACCCCGCACCCACGCCCTCATGCTCCTAGCTCCTTCTACTCACACCCCTCATAATTCATCCCCTCACCTTCACCTAAACCTGCCGGCGCCGCAACACACATCTCATCACACCGAGAAGCCGCCGTGAGCTGGGACTGGCCGCATCGTGCCCACCTTACCCAATGAACCACTCGGCCGAAAATTCTTGCCACAAGCCCAGCAAGAACTTCGTATTATTAATCGTACAAGAATAATAACATGTCACACAAATATATTTCCCTTATATTGATTATTAGCAATGAAGGGAGGCGTACAAAATATTTACAGTTTCAAATATTTAGCTAATGCTACAATACGATTTCTCGGGTAGTTTTTTTCTTCTGAATTTTCACAGATGACGCGTTCAGCGGCGTGAGGCTTTGTTAACTACTGGATCGTCCCGCCTTGCCCTCCAGGAGCCTTGGTGATGGATTTGTCTCTTGTTAGCATTGAACTACAAATATTCACACACACACACACACACACACTATTAGATGATAAAAATATAAATAGTTTGCATATAAACATTAATAATTAGCTCAATTCAATTAATATGTGGCTTAAACATAATAAGTTAAGGTTAAATATCACTAAAACAAAATACATTATCTTTCAAAACCGATCAGTCACTACTAACATGCCACCTATAACACTTGAAGGAAAAGTACTTGAACGAGTTTCTTATACTAAGTTTTTGGGCGTTTTCATAGATCAAAATATCAATTGGAAATACCAAATTAATTCTGTTGCAAATAAACTATCTAGGATATGTGGCATACTGTATCGAATAAGAAATAGCATTACACAATAAGCACTTTTCAGTATTTATTATACACTTTGTTTACCGCATATCATTTATTGTGTATCTGTGTGGGCGTGTACGTGGCCTTCCTTTCTTAAAAATCTTCAGGTTTCTCAAAATAAGATATTTAGGTGTATGTTTTATATGAACAAGTTTGATTCCACACATAACGTATTTTCCACACATAGATTTCTTAATTTTAAAAACATTCATTGTTATTTTCTACTATTATTTATTTATAAAATCTCGCACTGATGCATGGAACTCATCCTTTTCAAGTTATTAATACATTGCATAATACGCGCAGGAACAATATAAACCTTATCTCTCCACAGTTCAGGACAGTTCTTTTCAGAAATAGTATTTTATGCTCAGGACCTCAAGTTTGGAATTCTTTGCCAGTAGAAATAAAAAATCTCCTTAATAGTAATAATTTCTCTCTATTTAAAAGTCAGTAAAACACACTTATTTGCAATCCAAAACAATCACGGTTAAAATTATAATTTATTCCTGAAACATGAACACAAATTTACATTATTAAATCTAATCAGTGAATTGCATAGTACTATTGTCCATATTATTTTTATTATTGTTATTATTATTATTATTATTATTATTATTATTATTATTATTATTATTATTATTATTGTTATTATTATTATTATTGTTGATGCTGTTGTAGTTGTTATTGTAGTTAACATTTTAGATATAACTATTATAACTTCATCTGGTATTATAGTTAATGTTGTTATTTATTGTATATTTGTATTTAGCTTTATGGTTGGGAGCTATCTGCAACCTTTAGAAAGATATTAATAGTGCAATGAAATAAATATACAGTCTGTCGGAAGCTTCGGCTTGACAGGCTAGATTCGTTGCCAGAATTATAATTATATTTATATGTATATATCAATGTGTGTATATTATGGCAATAAACATTACATTACTTACTTACTTACACACACACACACACACACACACACACACACACACACACACACACACACACACACGAGACAACACCTCTTACTGCCACCAGCTGTCTCTCTCTCTCTCTCTCTCTCTCTCTCTCTCTCTCTATAATTTTTTTGTCTAGTCTGCTTTTATTCCGCTCACCCATCTTCTAATTTACTCCTGCTTATGATCATTCTCTCCCAGTTTTAATTCTACGTTTTCATCTTTTTTTTCCTTTTTCATCTTCCACTCTTTTCTATTCAATGTTTTTTTCCTTTCCTTTTTTTCTCTTTTATTACTTTTTTCTCCTTATTTTTATTGTTTTCGCTTTTTCTGACGGTCTTCGCATAACATTCTGCTCACATTAAACTGTTTCCCATTGATTTTCCCTTTTTTGAGTCTCCGTTTTCCTTCTTCCTCTTCCTCTTCTAATTCCTTCTAATCCTCACTCTCTTCTTCTTCTGCCTCATTTTCCTCTTCCTAATTTTGCTTTCTATCTTATCTTTTTTTTCCTCCATCTCATTTCTTTCTTAACCCGGTAGCAGCGACGGGACAAATTTGTGGCTTTACCGTGTAGCAGCGACGGCCAAATTTGTTCCATGATATAGACCTCCCAAAATAGATGATACATAAACTGATCACAAATGCTTTGATATATATTAGGAAATGGTTTATGTGAGTGATGATTTTTTTTCTCATTTTTTTCGCTTAGAGGGACCATTAAGTAACTGATCCCCGCGGCTACCGGGTTAATGTTGCCTTTAAGCTTTTTCTTTCGCATGTCTTTCTTTTCAGTCCCCTCTTTTTCCTCCTCTTTCAGTCACTTCCTCTTCCTCTTCCTCTTCTACTTCCTTCCAGTCCTCACGTTCTACTTCCTCCTCATTGTCCTACTCCAAATTTTCCTTTTAATCTTGTTTTTTCTTCTGTTTGTTTTCCCATTCATTCTTAATTTGGTCTACATCTTTTCTTTTTTCCAACCCCTCTTTCAGTTCCTCATTATCTCACTAAACTTTAACTCCCATATTCTTTTCTTTCATCTCTCCCTCTTACTCCTCCTCCCCATCCATGTTTTTACTTATCCGTCTTTATATTTTGTTTTTCAGCCTCATTCGTATATTTCTCACCCTTTGTCTTCTCTCTCTTTTATCGTCTCTGTCTGTTTTGTCTTTTTTGTCTTTCCATTTTATTGTTCTTGCCTTTCATCTTCCTCCTTCCTGTCATTTCACTTTTTTATATTATTTTTTTTACTTCTACTTCCTCGTTTTGCTTTTCTGCGTTTTTACATTTTCATAATACTAATCTTCCCAATTTCTACCCATTTAAATACTCTCTTTTGTTTCTCTTCTTTCCCATTCGTGTTTATTTTTTCCTCCTTTTTATTGTTTTCTTCCAACTTTTTCTATTTCTTTTCATATCCTCTTACTTTTTCATATATTCTAAGTCTTATTTCGCCTCTTATCCCTTCTCCCTACTCTGCCTTGCTTTAATTCTTCCATTGCCTTCCTCGTAACTTCCTTTTTGTATCCTCTACGTTCTTTTAGTTATAATTCCTTGACATTTTTTCTTACTTTTCCTTCTTCCGTTTTCTTGTTCATCTTTTTGTTTCCTTTTTGGAAGTCTTGTTTTTACTTCATCTAACATTTTTTCCTTTCTTTTTTTTCTTCGTCTTTCTTCTTTTCCTTCTTTTCTTCCTCTTATTCCTTCAAAACTCTCACTTACTCATACTTATTATTTCCATACTTCTCCTTCTCTTTTTTTTTCTGTTCACAAACTTTTCCTTCGAATTTGCATTCCGCTTTCATCATTTTCCTTCTATTTTTCCTCTTCTTTTGCAGTTGTGGTGGTAGTTTCGGTGAGGGGGGGAGGGGGGTTGTATGGTAGTTCTTGCGGTTGAAGTGCCTGCCATGATGGTGTTAATGGTAGTTATTCAAGTGGTGGGTGATTAGTAGTGGTGGTAGCGGCGGTGTTCGTTATAATGTTGTTGGGAGGTATGCTTATTTTGGGTCCAAGTGTACGGGTTTGATGTACCGTGTTTCACTTACCATTCTTCCATTGTGTGTGTGTGTGTGTGTGTGTGTGTGTGTGTGTGTGTGTGTGTGTGTGTGTGTGTGTGTGTGTGTGTGTAAAATTCACCGTGGCCTGGCCGCGTTTTCCTTTTAGTGTCACATTTTTGCACAGCTCTCCTCCGCCCCGCCCTTCTCGTGGCCATCCAGCCAATCACACAGCAGAGCCGCGTGTGGGATGCCAGGTTCCACTTCCCGTAAAATTCGTCAAGTTTATCTGTGTTTTACATGCATAAAAAGGTCGAAGATACATAAGTGTGTACCATGTGGACGTATTTTTTTATGATTTTTTCATTTGATTTTGTTCGACTTTGATTAAATCCAGTTAGTGAAGAAATAGAACGGCCAGACTGGTGTGTTAACATCGGCACTTGATGAGAGAGAGAGAGAGAGAGAGAGAGAGAGAGAGAGAGAGAGAGAGAGAGAGAGAGAGAGAGAGAGAGAGAGAGAGAGAGAGAGAGAGAGAGAGAGAGAGAGAGAGAGAGAGAGAGAGAGTGGGAGCTATTTCAGGTAGATGGAAACAATTTTGTTAGCAAAATTTATTTTGATTTATTGATGAAGGAGTTATCGGCAAGTCGGAGAGCAGATTTGGCACGATTCTTGGCATAAATGTGAAGACCATTATTAGCAAAAGTTCTAGGGCTCCGGCACCTTATGTGAGCTGCCTCAATCGTTGATAGCACGCGAACAAGCGTGACTGAACCAGGGAGTTTTGCCATGATAAATGAATAACGCGGAATGTGTGGCTCCATCCTGATCTCACCTCCGTCACGCTCTGGGCACGCGTCTCAGACCTGGAAGCTATAATCATTCCGCAGAGAACGAGAGACAAAATAAAACTCAGGTCATCACACTGAGCTGAAGCATACTGACAAGAGCATTCTAATACCTTTCATTTAAATATAGTTTTAAAACAGGTGGTCGTTCAGACAACTCCTTACATAACGTTTCTTGTTCTGAGGTGCAACACGACCCCACTATCCCTGCCTAAGGTTTTTTGTAAGACAATATTTTCTGTTTTTTCATTTGAAATATAAGATAAGAAATGTAAGCACACATGCGTCCAAACACTCCCCACAGATGCGACACTCTTGAACAATTTGTTCCGTAGAAGTGGCACCGTTCCATGGGATGCGTTCCTCTGCATGGTGATTTTAGTCAGCTGGCGAGCCGTTCCTCTCAGTGTGTTTGTGGTGCTTCTTGGCACTCCTCAGTCTCTGTTATCACCAGTCAGCGACAGTTACTGTTCAGCGGGTGTTGAGAAATGCACCCGGAATGTACGTCACCTGTACGTCGCTGAACATTTGAGTTTGATCACGACGCTGTGTACTCGCCCGGTGCTCACAGAAACTCGCCACCACTCGGCTTTGCGCCTCTCTTGGCACGACTTCTGCTGCGGGAGTTGGTGCCCCGATGTGTCTGTCCCTCGTAGAAATGCCTTGTTTCGTATCTGGGCGGGACGTGGCTGCTGGCGTTGTGCTGGCGGTGCTGTGAGTGGCGGCTGTTGGTGTAGTTGTGTGCAGCATACCAGCCACTGTTTTGCTGGAAGGAGTCGTTGCTCCGCTGTGCCGGCCTCGCGAGGTGCCGAGGTGCGCCACGCAGCGAGTTAGAGGCGGATCTAACGGGCTGCTGGTAAGGCCTCGAGGTAAAGTTGGGAGGCTGAGTGACTTGGAGCGGCGCGGCGTATCTGAAGGTGTCGTGGCCACGGTACACCTCACGTTCCTTAACGGGGGCGCGGAGGTTACCAAGGTTGAAGGGCACGTGTCCTGGACAGGTGGACCGTGGCATCTTTTCTTTCTTCAGGATACCTTTAGGAGACTTCCCTTCAGTAGTGGTATTCATTTGTGCACAGCGAGCTGCTCCAACTGTTTGCTGGTGTCGTGTGTTGTGTTTCTTTACCGCGTCCTTTGCTGACCCTTTCTGTGGCTTCACTGTTCTTTCCTTTCGCCTTTCCAGCTCAGGACGAATGCTGGAGAGAGGGAAGCCATACCTGAAGTAGTCGTAGCCACAGTACAGTTCACGATCCTTGACGAAAGTGTTCAGGTTCTGGAAATTAAAGCGCACACATTTATGAGCGGTGCTGGCCGTCTTTCCTTTCTTGAGGATCCCTGTGAGATGTTGTGGCTCATTGATTTTGTTGTCTGCATCTGTTGCTTCCTCTGTTACTGTTTTCTGAGGCTCTGGCAGTTTGTTTACTGCTTCCTTTGGTGGCTCTTCCTGTGGCTCCACTGCTCTCTCCTTTAGGCTTTCCAGCTCAGGACGAATGCTGGAGAGAGGGAAGCCATACTTGAAGTAGTCGTAGGCACAGTACAGCTCACGATCCTTGACGAAAGTGTTCAGGTTCTGGAAGTTAAAGCGCACACATTTATGAGCGGTGCTGGCCGTCTTTCCTTTCTTGAGGATCCCTGTGAGATGTTGTGGCTCATTGATTTTGTTGGCTGAATCTGTTGCTTCCTCTGTAACTGTTTTCTTAGCCTCTGTCAGTTTGTTTACTGCTTCCTTTGCTGGCTCTTCCTGTGGCTCCACTGCTCTCTCCTTTAGGCTTTTCAGCTCAGGACGAATGCTGGAGAGAGGGAAGCCATACTTGCAGTAGTCGTAGGCACAGTACAGCTCACGAATTTTGACGAAAGTGTTCAGGTTTTGGAAGTTGAACCTGATCATTTTCTTGACCGGTGTTTGAGATGCGTCCCGCTGTTTGAAGCTGCTGATAAGGGGCATCTTTTCCGGTGGGCCGGTAACGGCCTTGCTCCTGCTGGAAGGAGCGTCCCCAGCCGTGCCTCGGTGCTTTAAGGGAGCTCACTGTATACCTCCTTTTTTCTCTCTCTTGACCATGTGCAGAGTAATTACGAGAGTTTGAACCCTCTTGCCATGGCTCTCCAATTGCGTGCAGTCTTTTTTGCGACTGTTGTATCATCCACTGGCTTCTGGACCTTCTCTCTCTTCACCAAGTGGATTGTGATGATGAGTCTGACGCCTCCTGCCAGTGGCCTCCTTTTCGCCCTTCCCCACCACCCCATCAGCATCCAGCAAGGTGTCGGAGGGGATCTCCTCCTCCACCACTGAGAGAGGCTGAGCAGCCTTCTTCAGGCAGACCAGGGCCTGTTGCCCTGCATCGGCCTGGGCACCCGCGTTTTCGGTTTCCTCGACGATGTCGTCAGGTTCCTCGGAGGGGCTGCGGCGCTTCCGCCTGGCGAAGAGCCAGCCAGCACCTGCAGCACCAAGACTTCTTCACTTGTTTTTGCCGAGTCATTTTAATGTAAATGAACAATCTTTAGCAGGAACGTGCAGGTCATCAACGTTGTCCTCTTCTGGAATGGCTTCTCCTCGTCGTGTTCCGCCTTGGCTACACCGACCACTGGCGGGGACGCTCAAAGAAAAGGCTGAGAGTGTAACGCTGGGGCGATGGGACGTAATGCAGGTGACGAAATGTTGCTGGAAGTAGTGCGCCCATCCCACGCCCACGCCCTCATGCTCCTCCTGCCACCCACATCAACCCACACAACCCACTCCCTCATCCCTGGCCGAATGTTTGCTACCAGTATTACGCCCATGCCAACCCCGCACCCACGCCCTCATGCCACCAACACCAACCCACACAACCCACTCCCTCATCCCTGGCCGAATGTTTGCAACAAGTATTACGCCCATGCACACCCCACCCACGCCCTCATGCTCCTAGCTCCCTACTCACACCAACCCTCATAATTCATCCCCTCACCTTCACCTAAGCCTGCCGGCGCAACACAGCTCGGCACACCGAGAAGCCGCCGTGAGCTGGGACTGGCCGCATCGTGCCCACCTTACCCAATGAACCACTCGGCCGAAAATTCTTGCCACAAGCCCAGCAAGAACTTCGTATTATTAATCTTACAAGAATAATAACATGTCACACAAATATATTTCCCTTATATTGATTATTGGCAATGAAGGGAGGCGTAGAAAATATTTACAGTTACAAATATTTAGCTGCTGCAACAATACGATTTCTCGGGTAGTTTTTTCTTCTGAATTTTCACAGATGACGCGTTCAGCGGCGTGAGGCTTTGTTAACTACTGGATCGTCCCGCCTTGCCCTCCAGGAGCCTTGGTGATGGATTTGTCTCTTGTTAGCATTGAACTACAAATACACACACACACACACACACACACACACACACACACACACACACACACACACACACACACACACACACACACACTTAACACAACCTCTTACTGCCACCTGCTGACTCTCTCTCTCTATGTCAAAAGTTATTTGCAACCCACTGACAAAACACTGGGAAACAGTAACGTTGAACATTTGTGCGTGCGAGTAAACATTGCAAAAGTCAATTTAAATATATCTGTCACCTACAGACCTCCTGGCAATCACTCGATGACGACCTTGAAATGTACAGCGTCTTAAGGCAGTCACTTAATAACAGCGACTCACTGATACTAGGAGACTTTAACCTCCCCCATATCGACTGGGCGACACTGTCAGGTACAGAAGGCGAGTCACATAGAATGATCGAATTTCTAGAAGAAAATTATCTAAGCCAAATGGTTTCTGAGCCAACTCGACAAAATAATATACTCGACCTTGTTATAACGACCCAAGATAACCTAGTCAGTAGTGTCACGGTAGGAGAACACCTCGGTTCTTGCGATCATAAATTAGTGCGCGTCGACATTAAAGCTCAATCAGTGACTGAAAATAAAGTAAAGGTGCCCAATTTCAAAAGAGCTAACTTCGTAGAAATCCGACAAAAACTAACAGAAATACAACTATCAGATGACGGCAACGTAGAGGAAGCCTGGCTTAGCCTTAAAAATCACTTACTCACTCAGCAGAACACATTCGTCCCCTTGTGCGAAAAGCGAATTAACACTAATAAAAGCCCACCGTGGTTTAATAGCGAAATTAAACAATCAGTCAATGAGAGAAAATTGTTTTACAGGTTAAAGAAAGAACAAAGCACGCCCGAAAACATTAGACTTTATAATGATGCCAGGCGACGAGTAAAAAGACTAGTAGGTCAGGCAAAGCGTAGATACGAAGAAAATATTGCAGCCAACTGTAAAAATAATCCGAAATCTTTCTTCAGTTACATAAACAACAGAAAGGCGATCAAAAGTGGTATTGGACCTTTAACAAACAGCGACGGTGCACTAGTGACTGACAGCCAACACATTGCAAACCTCTTAAACAATTACTTTTCCTCGGTGTTTAATACTAACAGTCTTCCTCTCGCTACCACCAACACCAGTACTATTGTAAATCTCAAGCATGCATTGCCTAATTTTGAAGTAACAACCGATGAAGTCCTTAAGCCTCTCCATTCACTTAAATAAAAGTCCTGGACCTGACAAAGTATATCCAACTCTGCTGAAAGAAACAAAGAGCGAAATACCCTCCTCCCTCACAACCGTATTCAATATGTCCTTGCGACAAGGCATCGTCCCTTCAGATTGGAAAAAGGCTAACGTGACACCGATTTTCAAGAAAGGAGACAAAAAAGTACCAGGTAATTACAGGCCCATTAGTCTAACTTCGGTTGTAGGTAAGCTACTTGAGGGTATAATTAGAGACAAAATTGTGAGTTACCTTGAAAGCCACTCATTGATTGGGGACTCACAACATGGCTTCCGAAACAAAAGATCCTGCCTATCAAACCTATTAACCTTTTATAACGTCCTCTTCACTGTTTATGACGTAACCAAATCACTGGACGTAGTCTATCTTGATTTCCAGAAAGCGTTTGATAAAGTCCCGCATCATAAATTACTTTACAAATTAAAGCAAATAGGTATTGACGGTCAAGTAAACCAATGGATCGCGAATTGGTTGAGCAACAGACAACAAAGAGTAGTGATTGACGGATTTAACCCAGAGTGGGCGCCTGTCACTAGTGGCGTCCTCAGGGCTCGGTCCTGGCCCAGTGCTCTTCATTATTGCCATCAACGACGTGGATGTTGGACTCAATAACCGCATTAGTAAATTTGCAGACGACACAAAGATTGGTAACTCGGTTCTCACTGACGAAGACAGGCAAAGCCTCCAAGAGGATTTGCACAAAATTTCAGCTTGGTCGGATAGATGGAGATGCCCTTTAACGTAGACAAGTGCCAGGTCCTTCGTTGGAACGAGAAATAAGAAGTTCGAATACGAAATGCGCGGCGTTAAACTCAAAGCGTTCAATGCGTCAAAGACTTGGGGTCAAAATCGCGTCAAACCTCAAATTCTCACAGCAATGCATCGATGCAGCAAATAAAGCGAACAGAATGTTGGGCGTCATTAAAAGAAACTTTGTATTCAAGAATAAAGATGTAATACTCCCTCTACAACAGTTTAGTCAGACCCCACTTGGAATATGCGGTACAGTTTTGGTCTCCCCACCATGCAAAGGATATTGCTAAATTAGAAGGTGTTCAGCGTCGGCAACGAAAATGATCCTTCCTTGCGCAACAAATCCTACGAAGAAAGGCTTTCTACCCTTAACATGTTCTCTCTTGAGAAACGTCGCCTCCGAGGAAAACTGATCGAATGTTTTAAAATACTTAATGGTTTCACGAATGTAGACAGATCAACATTGTTTATGATCGATGACACTTTGCGCACGAGGAACAATGGCGTAAAACTCAGATGTAGACAAGTAAATTCAGACTGCACCAAATTTTTCTTCACCAACGTTGTAGTGCGAGAATGGAATAAGCTTCCACCATCAGTGGTCCAGTGTAACACGATTGACTCCTTCAAAATAAGCTCGACCGTCACTTCCTTCAACTTAATATCAACTAGAGTAGAAATGCAACGTTTTGGAGTCTTCTGATTAATAAAATCACAGACCACCAAGTCTGGACCATGGGGTCTGTGTGGTCTGATTTTCTATGTAAATTCTCTCTCTCTCTCTCTCTCTGTCGTTCCTAGTTTATGATATCGTAGTGGTAATAGTAGTAGTAGTAGTAGTAGTAGTAGTAGTAGTAGTAGTAGTAGTAGTAGTAATAGTAGTAGTAGTAGTAATAGTAGTAGTAGTCGTCGTCGTAGTATTAGTAGTAGTAGTAGTAGTAGCGGCAGGCTTTTTTCAAGGGTCTCTTGAACAGCCCCAGCCTGTTCGTGGCGCAAGCGAATTTTGTTTATATTGGCTGCCGTGATGTGTGACTCTTGCCAGGCCCATGTTGTTTCGGTGCTCCTTCTGACCGAAGTCGCTGAAGTTAGTGTTGGCTGAAGACCAAGGCAGCATATGGGTAATCCTCAGACACTGGGAAGGGCTTTCAAACCCAGCGTGGTTCGGTTAGACTCGAGGTCCACAGGTCTACCACGCTGTAGTAGAAGTAAACAAAACAATAGATCATTTAAGTGGTTTAAGGGTCTCTGAATTTAAGATGGTAGTGAATGTAACACCTGAAGGACAATACAAGCATTAGCTACCTGAGTGGACAGGAATAAGGAGCATGGTAGACTCACCCACTATGACTCACCGAATCAACTCAGGAAGGGAACGAGGCCAAAGTGATGCCTCCTCCGCTAAAGATCGTGGGAGGAGGAGGAGGAGGAGGAGGAGGAGGAAGAAGAGTAGTGGTGTCTCGTATGGAATGAGCGAAGGCTTAGTCACGTAGGAGGCGTTGAAGGGAGGGCACTATTGATGGGTCCTGAGGGCTTAATGAAGGAGGAGGAGGAGAGGAGAGGAGGAGGAGGCGGAGGAGGAGGAGGAGGAGGAGGAGGAGATAAGCCACCGTTTGAGTGCTCGGTAATGGGTACGTGTCCCTCCTCCTCTTCAATGAGTGAGAGAGAGAGAGAGAGAGAGAGAGAGAGAGAGAGAGAGAGTAGGTGGGCGTTGCCAGATTCTGTTAAGTTTAAAGGTCAAAGAATAAAATAAATAAAAAATGTGTAGTCTTGTTTAAATTAGTGTGTTATGATACGTGCTCAAATGGCGGGGTTTGAATGGCTGTTTTTTCTTCCCACGCCTTCCTTCACTCATCGCCACTTCTTACTCTCTTTCTTCCTTTCCTCCACTTCCTTTTTCCTCCACGCCTCCTTCCTCCACGCCTCCCTTCCCTCATCTCCACTTCTTACTTCCTCTCTTCATTCTTCTCTCATCTTCTATTTCTCTCTTATTTCTTCCTTTCCTCCTCTTCTCTTTTTCTTCCACGCCTTCCTTCCCTCGTCTCCACTTCTTACTCCCTCTCTTTACTTCTCTCTCTTCTTTTCCTTTCCTCCACTTCTCTTTTTCCTCCACGCCTCCCTTCCCTTATCTCCTCTTCTCTTCCTTTATTTCCCGCTATTTCTTCCTTTCTTCCACTTCTTCGTCCCTCTCTTTCCTTCTTCCACCGTTCTTTCTCCTATGCCACTTTCGTTCCCTTCCACTTCTAACTCCATTCACGTTATTTTTCTTGGCCCTTCCTGCTCATGCATCTTCAAATACGTTTTATCACCCTTTCTTCCTCTTCCCCGCTTCCTCCTTTCCTTCTCTCTTTCTATCTACTTTCCTTCTCTTTCTCTCCCTGTTCCTCCTATTCTTCCTTTTATCTCCCCCTACTCTCTCTTCTTCCTTTGTTATCTTTATACTTTGAGAACATGTGAAGAGATTTGTCTGTGGTGTATTATAGAGAAGTAAATAACTCTTGAGTAGAAAGGTCATAACTCAGACTGTCCTAATTTGATGCCTAACACAATGGGTATGATATTCGTTAGTTTCTCTCTCTCTCTCTCTCTCTCTCTCTTGTTCTTCTTTTCCTTTCCTTCTCCCGTCCTTCTTTCTCTCTTCCCTTTTCTTTCTTTTTTCCTTTTCTCCTCCTTCCTCTTGTTCTTTTTTTCTCTTTTTCCTTTCATTCTTGCTTTCTCTGTTTCCTTTCCTTCTCCCCTTCCTTCTTTCTCTCTCTTCTCTTTCTTTCTTTTTTTCATTTTCTCCTCCTTCCTCTTGTTCTTTTTTTTCTCTTTTCCTTTCATTCTTGCCTTCTCTTTTCCTTTCCTTCCCCTTCCTTCTTTCTCTCTCTCTCTTCTTTCTCTTCTTTCCTTTTCTCCTCCTTCCATCGTGTCCTTTTTTCTCTTGTCTCTCTCCTTTCATTCTTGCCTTCTCTCTTTCTTTTTCCTTCTTGCTCTCCTTCCTCCCTTTTCCCTCCCATTATTCTCCCCTTTCCTCCTTCTTTCTTTTTTTCCTTCTTTCTTTCCTCCTTACTCTTCCCTTTACCCAATTACCCCACAGAAAAGACCGAATTATTACATCTGGGGAAACTTACCCTAGGATGAGAGAGAGAGAGAGAGAGAGAGAGAGAGAGAGAGAGAGAGAGAGAGAGAGAGAGAGAGAGAGAGAGAGAGAGAGAGAGAGAGAGAGAGAGAGAGAGAGAGAGAGAGTTGGTATATCTGATTTATCATTTATTTTTTTACTTTTTACTTCCAATTTCTGTCTGTTTCTTCTTGTCTTCATTTATTGTGTTTTTTTTCTAGTTTTTCTTCAGTTTTCTTTTCCATTCCTCCTCCTCCTTTCTTTCCCTCTTCTTCTTTCTCTTCTGCCTCTCTTCACTCATCGTTCCTTCCTTCCTTCCTTCCTTCCTTCCTTCCTTCCTTCCTTTCTTCCTTCCTTCCTTCCTTCCTTCCTTCCTTCCTTCCTTCCTTCCTTCCTTCCTTCCTTCCTTCCTTCCTTCCTTCCTTCCTTCCTTCCTTCCTTGTTCTTCTTTTCTTCTCTCTTTCGTTTCTGCTCCTTTCCCTTTTCCTCTTTTATTTCGTGTCCTCTCCTTTCCTATCCTTTCTTCCCTTTCCTTTCTTGCCTCGTTCTGGTTTTCTTTTCTTTCCTGTTTGTTCTTTTCTCCTTATTCAGTTCGGTGCTCTTCTAAGCCTCCTCAGCCCCTGGTAATATAGGAAGGTGTTTAATAGATGATCCACAGGTAATGGGAAGTCAGGTATATGTCCAATTAAAGCGTGTAGAGTGTGAGCTGAGGCTATAAGTGCCTGGCCCCGGTGCACATCTCCGTCTCCTCAGCCCTTGGTAATAGAGGAAAGTGTTTAAATGATGATCCACAGGTAATGGGAACTCAGGTACATGTCCAATTAAGGTGTTAAGAGGGTGTGGACCTACTCTACAGATGCGCGTGGCCTCAGTGCTCATCTCCGTCACGTCAGCCCTTGGTAATATAGGAAGGTGTTAACAGATGATTCACAGGTAATGGGAACTCAAGTAGATGTCCAATTAAGGTGTTAAGAGGGTGTGGGTAGAAGCTATAAGGCGCGTTGCCTCGGTGATCATCTCCGCCTCAGCCCTTGGTAACATAGGAAAGTGTTTAATAGATGATCCACAGGTAATGGGAACTCAGGTAGATGTCTAATTAAGGTGTCTAGAGGGTGTGGACCTCCCCATAGATGCGCGTGACCTCATTGCTCATCTCCGTCACGTCAGCCCTTGGTAATATAGTAAGGTGTTAACAGATGATACACAGGTAATGTGAACTCAGGTAGATGTGCAATTATGGTGTTAAGAGGGTGTTGGCAGATGCTATAAGTGCGCGTTGCCTCGGTGCTCATTTCCGTCTCCTCAGTCCTTGCAGATATAGGAAGGTGTTAAATAGATGATCCACAGGTAATGGGAACTCAGGTAGATGTGTAATTAGGTGTAAAGAGGGTGTGGGCTGAGGCTATAAGTGCGTGGCCTC
>NW_026111523.1:290000-382500 GCF_024679095.1 Eriocheir sinensis
GTAACCGTTTTTGTTTTCCCTTTTTTATCCGTCTTTCCAAACTTAATAACTTCTTCAGAGACAGACGAGAGAGTTATTAACCTCCAAGTCTGTCTTCCATTGCGTCTTTTATTTTCTCGCGAGAGCTCTTCCGCCCTCGTTCCAGGTCGTATTACAGACACTCCCAGAAACATTAACTTGCGGCGGTGCCCACGGGCGAGAGGCCTGAACATGAAAAGAAGAGGCTGCTTGGTGCTGGACTGAAATATAGAGACAGAGAAATGGAGATAGAGAAATGTAGACACGTATTCGTATATATAAGTATATAGATAAACAGATAGGTAAATACATAGATAGATAGATAGATAGATAAACAGAAAGATAGCTAGGCAGACAGATAAAGGTAAAGGTGAGTGCATTCGATATTGCTGCGCGTGGCTGCGCGTCTCATCTCCAAATCGTTGTCCCTTTGAGCCTGTGGGTAAGAGCCAATTACCCTGGACACGGCATAGTGTGAAATCCGGACTTGCCTCAGTTTGCCTTCCCAAGTGTTCCCAGGTACCAATTTATCGACCAACCTGAGAGGGAGGATGAACAGCTGGGTGAGCTGCACGCCGACTGCCAGGGCTGGATTCGAACCTGGCGTGCAGAGTCGTAGCCATGCACGCTGACTATATGATAAGTAGACAGACTGATAGATAGATAAATATATACAAGTAAATAGATAGACAGGCAGACAGACTGATAGATAGACCAAACGAACGAATACCGTTTATGGTGTTATTTGCAAAAAAACATTAATAATGGAAGTGTTGAAGTTCCTCAATCTTTATTTTTAATTACTAAGACGCAAATTGATTAAACAATGTTGCTATTATTCAATAATTATATAATGGACATGGACACATTAGAATAAGTGCAGAGAATAATACAAAGCTATTCATGAGCTGAGAAATATCCCTACAGTGATGGGCTGAAACACATAAAGACTGTACCCTTCTGCCTCCTTTCTTGCCTCTCCTCCCTTCCTTCGATCCCTTCCTCCTCATCCTCCGTTCTCTCTCTCCTCCTCCTCCCTCCTTCCTTCCTGCCATTAATTTCCAGTGTTTAGAAAAGTTAAAGGTGTAGAGTGTAGAGTGACTGAAGTAAATGAAGGGATTTAACAAAGTTGACTGCAATAAGGCTGTTAAAGTGAGTGCAGTATGGGGTTTGTAATAACGGGTAGGGTGGAATTATTTATCGCTGATTGACGCATGGAAAGCATCAAGTCACCTCATCCCCTGCAACTGACCTCTCTTCCGGCCTCTCGTTCTATTTTCATTTGTTCGGAGCAGCGTCTATCCGGCTTATTTTGTTGCTGCTTTCTGTTTCTTGCCCTTGAGCTGCCTTCCTTGCGGTAAAAAAAGAAGAGAACAGCCATGACTTGACATACCTACCGGGTAGTGGATGAATGGATCAGACATATCGGTAGTCGAGTGGTGAGTGAACAGACGATCCAAACTTTCAAGGAGGCTGCATAAATTCGAAGCTGGGGAAGATTATATGGTGATGGGCTTAGAGGAAGAGGTGCCATGCGTACCCAGACCAGGCTTTTTGGCGTGTGTGTGTATGTGTGTGTGGGTGGGTGGTGTGTTAAGAAGCAGCCACAAGTCACATCATGCAGTTAAAAAAAATAAGGCGAGTCAACTTAAGGAGATAATGATAATGGAGAAAAGAGGAGGAAAAGACGGAGAACTTAAGGGGGTAATAGTGAAGGAGGGAAGATGAGGAAAGACGGATAAAGAAGGAGGAAAGACGAAATGGTAACGTAAGAAGTTTGTGGAAGAGAGAAATGAAGAAAAAATGATAACAATCTAGCAGAGAGAGAGAGAGAGAGAGAGAGAGAGAGAGAGAGAGAGAGAGAGAGAGAGAGAGAGAGAGAGAGAGAGAGAGAGAGAGAGAGAGAGAGAGAGAGAGAGAGAGAGAGAGAGAGAGAGAGAGAGAGAGAGAGAGAGAGAGAGAGAGAGAGAGAGAGAGAGAGAAAGAGAGAGTAGGAGGTGGTTATGGGGAGGAAGAAGCAGGAAATTGAAACACTGCGTCAAACTATTGCTTTTATATATCACACCATATCTCTCTCTCTCTCTCTCTCTCTCTCTCTCTCTCTCTCTCTCTCTCTCTCTCTCTCTTTAATAACGGAGATGAAAATGCTGATGATGGTGATGTGAGTTGTGGCGGTGGTGGTGGTGGTGGTGATGAGGTGGTGATGGGGGTAGGGGCGGTGATCATAATGGTGGTGGTGTTGGTGGTGATGGGTGTAGGGTGGTGATCATGGTGGTGGTGGTGATGGGGGTAGGGGCGGTGATCATGGTGGTGGTGTTGGTGGTGGTGGTGGTGGTGGTGATGTGGTGTGGGGTGGTGTCACGGTGGTGGTGTTGGTGATGGGGTGGGGGCGGTGTCACGGTGGCGATGGTGGTGGTGGTGATGGTCAAGGAGGTTTAAGGGGTCGTGGTGATGGTGGTGGTAGTGGTGGTTCACTGTGCCCAAGACTATAATCAAGAATGGCGGTGTTGTTGAAAACTTGCCTGCAAAAAATGATAGAGAAGTTCGAAAATTTGAAAATAGAGAGAGAGAGAGAGAGAGAGAGAGAGAGAGAGAGAGAGAGAGAGAGAGAGAGAGAGAGAGAGAGAGAGAGAGAGAGAGAGAGAGAGAGAGAGAGAGAGAGAGAGAGAGAGAGAGAGAGAGAGAGAGAGAGAGAGAGAGATTTACATAGATTTACATAGAAAATCAGACCACACAGACCCCATGGTCCAGACTAGGTGGTCTGTCCTTAAACCTAAGTGATTTTACATTAATCAGATGGCTCCAAAACGTTGCTTTTCTACTCTAGTTAATATTAAGTTGAAGGAAGTGACGGTCGAGCTTGTTTTTAAAGGAGTCAATCGCGTTACACTGGACCACTGATGGTGGGAGCTTATTCCATTCTCGCACTACAATGTTGGTGAAGAAAAATTTGGTGCAGTCTGAATTTACTTGTCTACATTTGAGTTTTGTGCCATTGCTCCTCGTTCGCAAAGTGTCATCGATCATCAACAATTTTGTTCTGTCTACATTCGTGAAACCATTAAGTATTTTAAAACATTCGATCAGTTTTCCTCGGAGGCGACGTTTCTCAAGAGAGAATATGTTAAGGGTGGAAAGCCTTTCTTCGTAGGATTTGTTGCGCAAGGAAGGGATCATTTTTTGTTGCTCGACGCTGAACACCTTCTAGTTTAGCAATGTCCTTTGCATGGTGGGGAGACCAAAACTGTACCGCATATTCCAAGTGGGGTCTGACTAAACTATTGTAGAGCGGAAGTATTACATCTTTATTCTTGAATAAAAAGTTTCTTTTAATGAAGCCCAACATTCTGTTCGCTTTATTTGCTGCATCGATGCATTGATGTGAGAATTTGAGGTTTGACGCGATTTTAATCCCCAGGTCCTTAACGCATTGAACGCTTGTGAGTTTAACGCCGAGTATTTCGTAATCGAACTTCTTATTTTTTGTTCCAACTTGAAGGACCTGGCACTTGTCTGTGTTAAAGGGCATCTCCCATTTATCCGACCGAGCTGAAATTTTGTGCAAATCCTCTTGGAGGCTTTGCCTGTCTTCGTCAGTGAGAACCGAGTTACCAATCTTTGTGTCGTCTGCAAATATACTAATGCGATTATTGAGTCCAACATCCACGTCGTTGATGTAAATAATGAAGAGCACTGGGCCAAGAACCGAGCCCTGAGGGACGCCACTAGTGACCGGCGCCCACTCTGAGTTAAATCCGTCAATCACAACTCTTTGTTGTCTGTTGCTCAACCAATTCGCGATCCATTGGTTTACTTGACCGTCAATGCCTATTTACTTTAATTTATAAAGTAATTTATGATGTGGGACTTTATCAAACGCTTTCTGAAATCAAGATAGACTACGTCCACTGATTTGGTTACGTCATAAGTTGAGAAGAGATCGTTATAAAAGGTCAGTAGGTTTGACAGGCAGGATCTTTTGTTACGGAAGCCATGTTGTGAATCTCAATTAATGAGTGGCTTTCAAGGTAACTCACAATTTTGTCTCTAATTATGCTCTCAAGTAGCTTACCTACAATTGAAGTTAGACTAATGGGTCAGTTACCTGGTATTTTTTTGTCTCCTTTCTTAAAAATCGGTGTCACGTTAGCCTTTTCCAATCCGAAGGGACAATGCCTTGTCGCAAGGACATATTGAATACGGTAGTGAGGTTGTGAGGGAGGAGAGTATTTTGCTCTTTGTTTCTTTAAGCAGTATAGGATATACTTTATCGGGTCCGGGACTTTTATTTGTTTTAAGTGAATGGAGAGCTTTAAGGACTTCATCGGTTGTTATTTCAAAATTAGGCAATGCATGCTCGAGATTTACAATAGTACTGGTGTTGGTGGTAGCGAGAGGAAGACTGTTAGTATTAAACACCGAGGAAAAGTAATTGTTTAAGAGGTTTGCAATGTGTTGGCTGTCAGTCACTAGTGCACCGTCGCTGTTTGTTAAAGGTCCAATACCACTTTTGATCGCCTTTCTGTTGTTTATGTAACTGAAGAAAGATTTCGGATTTTTTTACAGTTGGCTGCAATATTTTCTTCATATCTACGCTTTGCCTGACCTACTAGTCTTTTTACTCGTCGCCTGGCATCATTATAAAGTCTAATGTTTTCGGGCGTGCTTTGTTCTTTCTTTAACCTGTAAAACAATTTTCTTTCATTGACTGATTGTTTAATTTCGCTATTAAACCACGGTGGGCTTTTATTAGTGTTAATTCGCTTCTCGCACAAGGGGACGAATGTGTTCTGCTGAGTGAGTAAGTGATTTTATAAGCTTAGCCAGGCTTCATCTACGTTGCCGTCATCTGATAGTTGTATTTCTGTTAGTTTTTGTCGGATTTCTTCGAAGTTAGCTCTTTTGAAATTGGGGACCTTTACTTTATTTTCAGTCACTGATGATTGAGCTCTAATGTCGACGCGCACTAATTTATGATCGCAAGAACCGAGGTGTTCTCCTACCGTGACACTACTGACTAGGTTATCTTGGGTCGTTATAACAAGGTCGAGTATATTATTTTGTCGAGTTGGCTCAGAAACCATTTGGCTTAGATAATTTTCTTCTAGAAATTCGATCATTCTATGTGACTCGCCTTCTGTACCTGACAGTGTCGCCCAGTCGATATGGGGGAGGTTAAAGTCTCCTAATATCAGTGAGTCGTTGTTATTAAGTGACTGCCTTAAGACGCTGTACATTTCAAGGTCGTCATCGAGTGATTGCCCGGGAGGTCTGTAGATGACAGATATATTTAAATTGACTTTTGCAATGTTTACTCGCACGCACAAATGTTCAACGTTACTGTTTCCCGGTGTTTTGTCAGTGGGTTGCAAATAGCTTTTGACATAAAGGGCGACGCCACCGCCTCTACGGTTTACACGATCTTTGTTGAAGAGTCTGTAGCCATCTATGTTGTATTCGGAACTTAAATCAATATTTGTGGTGTCGATAAATGTTTCGGTTATAGCAATTATGTCAAAATTTTCTGTTTGAGCAAGACATCTCAGTTCATCAAATTTGTTTCTTAGGCTACGCGCATTGAAACTAAGGATTTTTAAGTTATCTAGAGGCTTGGTAATAGAGGTGGTGGTACTTGCGGGATCACGGTTACGGGTTTGTTGCGATGCACGGCGTCTATTTACATGGGAGGGGTGGAGGGACGTGGCTGTGACTCGTTTTTTGCTCGGAAAGAGAGAGAGAGAGTCAATTTAGTTTTAGCTTAAAGCCTCGACACCCACTGGCCAGATTGAAACGCTGGAAAGAGTTTAGCATTTAAAGCGAGCCTCACCTTGGGCCGGACGCATATTCGCTAAGTCTGGAACACCTCGTCTCCACGGGAAATTAGGACCAATCACAGCGCGCGCTCAGCCAGGCCACGTATTGCCAGCTCGTGACGTCATTACTTGCCCTTTATTTACAGTTTTATCAAATATATTTTAATTATTGCGTGAGAACACACATATTTTCAACAGTTGAGATGTTTACACTGATGTTACTGATGTCTGACACATTATAACACAGAGCTGGAACACATAACTGATAACTGTGACGAGCTAAGTTGTCTGTGGGGGCGTGAGCTGGATACAAGGGGAGCGTGATTCCGTCTGCCAAAAATTGCATTTTTGCAAAAAAAACACCCACCCACACACCCACCCACACCCACACCCACACACACACACATGAACATTGCAAGAAATAAATAAATACACACATGGCAAAAAATACATACACCGTAGGGAACCGGCTGGCTGTCTCGAGAGAGACCCGCAACAGACCAAGATGTGTTTTACACACACACACACACACACACACACACACACACACACACACACACACACACACACACACACACACACACACACATACACACACACACACTCATACACACACATTGCAAGAAATGAATAAATACACACACACACACACACACACACACACACACACAGTGCATGAAAGACACACACACACACACACACACACACACACACACACACACACACACACATACATACATACAGTCTGGGGGTCTACTTATTGCCGTTAGGAAAAATGTTAGCTCTCAGTGGAGGCACATAAGAACTAACTCAATTACAGTAGACAGAGGGAGTGCAAATTTAGGTAAGGAGTTGGTAATCAGCTGTGTTTACATTCCCCTTCACACTCAAGATATGGCACTGTAGAGCACTTTGATGAGTTGGACAATTTTTTTGATAACTTATACCAGTGATGACTATATGCATGTACTTTGTGGTGATTTTAATGCTCATACTCTCTCTACGTTCCCTCTGGTGCTGGTGATGATGATCGGGTGCCTGCCGAGGTACCCCACACAAGTGTAACTGATTATGGTATAACTAAGACCAGGGCAAACCAAGATCTGACCCTAGACAGGAACTTTTATGGCAGGAAACTGGTTGAACTTTGTAAAAATCATCAAGTGTTTATATTTAATGGAAGGATGGGGGAAGACTGTGGTATTGGCAAGCCTACAACTACATACAATACAACTCTAGATTACTTCTTAGGTTCACCTGAAGTTATGCAATATGTGGTGGTTTTTAGAGTATTGGATTATGATCCGCTATTGTCTGATGTACACTGTGGATTATACGTAAGGATGAAATTTATGGGACCAAGTAATGTACCCGCTGTAAGCATGAGTGCCCAGGAGGCAGAACAAAGAAGAGCAAGTGAAAGGCCAGGAAAGTGGAATGCTGAGAGAAAGGGTGTATTATGTGAGGAATATTAGTGAGTGTAAGGTAAATGCGTTGATGGTAAAGTTGAATAATTTATCCATAGATGATATTAGCCAGGAATTAAAGCAAATATTAAATGACCCTGCACTTGCAACTTTTCCACAACATAAGAAAAAAGCATGTATCAAAAAGAGCAACAGTGCCACTGTAAGGGGTTATGACAAACAATGCTGGAAAACAAGAAAGGAGTACCATAAAGCAAGGCATAGATATCATTTGCACAGGAATAGTGTAAACTTTAACAGCATGATTGAGGGAAGCAGAAAATACAAAACAAATCTTAAAAGAATAAAAAAAAAAGATAAACATAATTAAAGAACTTAGGAAATGCAAAAGTGGTGACCCTAAAGAATACAGGAAAATCCTTAATGGTCAGAAAAAGAGCCATCAGATCCCCATTACATTAAATGAATTTCCGAGCATTTCAGACAGTTAGCGAGTGATGACAACATTGATAATAATGAAGTAAATACTCTAAATGATCATGATAATATAGATAATGAGCTCTCACCATTACTTAATGACCCTATAACCAACGAAGAGGTTGCTAGAAATATTTAAAAAAAAATCCCCAGCATCTGACATGATATTAAATGAATACATTAAAATTACTCAGCATATTTTGTTCCCCTATATGTTAAGCTGTTTAATAAGATACTTGATACTGGCGTCATGCCATCTGAGCGGCTGGTTGGGACAATAGTGCCGCTTTATATGAATAAGGGTGACGCTCAGGATGTTAACAACTACCGGGGGATCACTTTGCTTAGTTGTATGGGGAAGCTGCTTATCTCAACACTTAACGAGAGACTCAATGAATACTCAAATACAAAGTTTATTATTAATGAAACACAAGCAGGTTTTAGGCATGAGTACTCTACACTGGATCATATATTTTTGCTTAAATGTATAATTGATTGTTCAATTTGAGGAAAAGGAAGCTCTTTTGTCTGTTTGTGGACTACAAGAAAGCTTTTGATATGGTGTGGCGTGAAGGTTTGTGGTACAAGTTGGTGAAGGAAAGGGTGAATGGGAAAATATTTAATGTAATCAGAAACATGTATGATGACATCAGGTCTTGTGTCATGCTGAGCCAATAGTAGGGGTAAGGCAGGGATAAAATTTGTCACCATTGCTGGTCGCTCTTTAATTAATGATATTGAAAGTAAATTGCTTGAATTTAATTGTATTTATGTAGATTTTGGTGATGATTTCTTAAATTCATACCTAAAACTCCTGGTATTAATGTATGCATATGAAACAGTTATTTTGTGTGATAGTGAGGAGGGAATGCAACAAGCCTGGACTGCTTTTAATTTGTACTGTAAGCAATGGAAACTACAACTTAACAGCAACAAAACAAAAATAGTCATGTTTAGTAGGGGAAGAGCCAACATTGATAACTACAAATTTGAATTTGGAGGTGAAAATATTGAAGTAGTGGAAGACTATAAGTATCTTGGTGTGTTATTTAATTACAAAGGAAGGTTCCGTAAAGGCGAGCTGGAGCTTAAAGAACAGGCAACACGGGCAATGTATTCACTGATAGGAAAGTGTAGGAAATTTGACTTGCCAGCCGACATGCAAACTGAACTATTTAATACCACGGTGTTGCCCGTACTGACCTATGCTTCAGAGATTTGGGGATTTTACAGAGTTAGAGAGTTAGAGTCTTTGCATATGAAATTTTTAAAACAGGCATTGGGAGTTCATAAGAATACTAGCAATGACATGGTATATGGTGAACTGGGAGTATTTCCACTTGACATACATATAAAAAGCAGAATGATGGGATATTGGTCTAAAATTATTTTAGGTAAAGATACAAAATTTTGGTCAGTAATGTATCACTGCTTGTTACATTTGGATAGGTTAGGGATATATACTTCTCCATGTTTGGCCTGTATTAAAAACATTTGTAATGAGTGTGGTATGTCATGGTTATGGCTGTCTCAAGATGTTCCCAATACAACATGGGTTAAAAACCTGTGGAATTGAGATTGAAAGATCAGTGGATTGCAACTTGGCACAACCACATAGTAACAAACTCTCTCTGCAGTAATTACGAAATGTTTGAGGTGGATTATAGATTGGAGTGGTATATTTCAAGGTTACAGAAGAGCAACCGAATAATAGTGACGAGATTAAGAACTTGTAACAACAGTTAATGCAACTGTTAATGCTGGCAGGCATCAAGGCGTAAATAGAGAAGATCGGCTTTGTAATAGATAAGTGTGATGCTGGCGTTGTGGGAGATGAATTCCATGTTCTTTTTGAGTGCACTGATAGTGAAGCTGTAAGGTTGCATAATATGTACATACCAAGCTATTATACACACAGGCCATCACATTTCAAATATATATCACTGATGCAAACCACCAATGTTACCATCATGAAAAACTTAGCTCTGTTCTTGAGGCCAGTGCTAAGCATGTTCAGATGAGTGTCTGGTGTTGGCACTCATTATTCTCCTTCAATTATTTTTATTTCTTCGTACCTCTTTTTGTTACTTTTGTTAATGTATTTAATTATTGTTGTGTTTGTTTTGGTTAGTTATATAACCAGATATTTACTTGTGGCATGGACAACATAGTGTTATTTTTTTTCTTTTGGAGGAGCGCCCACACTTTTTTATAAAGTCTGATTTTGATCAATAAATTCAGTTCAATTCAATTCAATTTACACACACACACACACACACACACACACACACACACACACACACACACACACACACACACACACACACACACACACACACACACACACACACACACACACACACACACACACACACACACACACACACACACACACACACACACACACACACACACACAAAGAAACAAAAAAAAACACACACACACACACACACACACACACACACACACACACACACACACACACTGTGGGCCAATGTTCCGTCAGTGTTGCCAGATAGCTTAGCTCGTCACAGTTATCAGTTATGTGTTCCAGGTCTGTGTTATAGCATGTCAAACATCAATAACATCAGTAGTGCCATCTGAACTGTTGAAAATAAAGTAACACAGCCCGAGGAGCAGGGGACGATGTTCCGTCAGTGTTCCCAGATAACTTTAATAATAGCTCGTCACAGTTATCAGTTATGTGTTCCAGCTCTGTGTTATAATGTGTCAGACATCAATATCATCAGTAGAAACATCTCAGCTGTTGAAAATAAAGTAACACTGCCCGAGGAGGAAGGGACGATGTTCCGTCAATGTTCCCAGATAACTTAGCTCGTCACAGTTATCAGTTATGTGTTCCTGCTCTGTGTTATAATGTGTCAGACATCAGTAACATCAGTATATACATATCAACTGTTGAAAATATGTGTGTTCTCACGAAATAATTAACATATATTTGATAAAACTGTGTAAATAAAGGGTAAGTAATGACGTCACGAGCTGGCAATACGTAGCCTGGCTGAGCGCGCGCTGTGATTGGTCCTAATTTCCCGTGGAGACGAGGTGTTCCAGACTTGGCGAATATGCCCCCGGGACTCGAACCTATGGGTTCACGGGCTCACCACGCCGGCACGCTGATCGACCACTCAGCCACCGCCTCGATCCTAACCATCCCTGTAGCTACCGTCAGCTGTCCGCCTGTCGCAAGAGAGAAAAGTAATCATTTGGTATTCGGTTTACTTGGTTTTGAAGAGTAATCAAACCCAAATTACTCGGTTTGCCAAAAGTACTCGGTTGCCCCATCCCTACGATTCTCCTGCTTGCAACGTGATGAAAGTAATCCAATGAAAGTCCTCACACCAAAGAAATGCTGCCAAGTCATATCCATTGAACGATCTGCCTCGTAACATGGACGTTATCACGCATCAGCAAATAAAAATAAACAAGAAAAAAAAAATAATTCACTAATGTATATAGCATTTTGTGAAGTACAAAGGTTAATGTATACCCCCCCCCCAAAAAAAAAATCCTACATGTCGTCATACCTGGGCCAAAATAGTCACTTCCAAAACTTTTTTTGACAACAAAAATAACGTTACAGGAAACGCTGTGCCGAATGGCACACGGGGCACTCATAACAGAGAAGTGAGAAGGAGCAGCGGACTGTGATACTATCTCCTCAACAGGTCACCCGATGCACTAATACATGCCCATGAATGAGTTGAAAAAGTCGGCCAAGGTTAACCACAGTGAACGCGAGTTTCAAAAACACCTTAATTTTTATGCCAAATGGCATACAGTTTCCATTTATTGAAGTTAGTGAAGAAGTTATTTAAGTTTCCCATGTAAAGTACAGTTTCTTTAATTACTCCTCCACATATTTTTATAAATCCAGCAGTTTAAGCTGAAATTACTGAATCCATTATTTTCCTTTATTATAATTAATTTCATTTAGTTTCTGTAAATCAAGTTTTGTATTCTTAGTTGAACTGAGATAGCTACATATTTGCTTTCTCGGGTTTTGTCTGTATAAGTTCCTGTCGTTGAAATAAACAAGTCTCAGCAAGAATGTTATAGTAGGATATCAATGTATTATTATTATTATTTAATATCACCACGAATTAGGCATACAATTGTCAATGGAAAAAACTCACGACAGATAGATCACGCCACCTTATAGGAAAGTCGTCCGTCAGTGTTTACCGTCTCAGTTATGTATACATCGCATTTCATAGTGCGTGGAGGTCGCCTTGACGTACGTGACCAATTGTAACAATTATTTTCCAATCTGTAACTCGTCACTCCTTCACGAGAGTCCGACTGACTCACAACGACAGTCGCTCTCGCTCCTTCTGTACATATAGGCTACGAATATATTTGCCTTAAGGAAGCTGAAGTTTAAATCAACGCCCTTTAAATGCCCCCCGCAAACCCGTTACATTTGGTTGGCAGCGGTCACCACTGCGCCTGTGCCATCGCTACATCGTTCTCCTCTAAGCTCCAAGCCACGAGAACTCACCAACAAACTCCGGGGACAGGCGTAGAATGAAGGAAGGAGTCACAAGCCAGCCGTCCGCGGCAACTCACCAGGCGCCAGCTACAAGCTCTCTACAGGCGTCAGCTACAAGCTCTATACAGGCGTCAAGCCTCGAGCACACCCGCGGCAACTCCCCAGGCGCCAGCTACAAGCTCTCTACAGGCGTCAAGCTTACAAGCTCTCTACAGGCGTCAAGCCTCGAGCCACCAATAGGCCTACGCAGCCGAAAGCAAGGACCACAATCTACAAGCCGCTCCCCCGCTTCAAGCCAGCACTGCTATGTGCACTGCAAGCCACTCACAGCTCACTCGAAGCCCTCCACGATACACACTCGGGCCTCCGCCCGCGGGAGGAGGCACGCCCCGCTGACCTTGGAACAACCCACATGCCCCTCGCACCACAGCGGGCGGCAACACCGCCGCTGCCGGGAGCACCGGCCCAAACCTCTTCCGGCAAACAGTCAGCAAGGGTACCCGCGGACATCTCCGGTGACTGCAAGCAGTTACCACTACCGTTTCCTGCAAGGCGTCTTCTCAAGAGGTTACACACCCGTCGTCTTATCTGCCACCGCGGCCCATCTCTCAATATAACAAGAACGCCGCAGCCGTCCTACGTCTGGCGGCAGTGTTCCGGCACCCAGCCGCGGCCGGTCAAATCGCTGGGTCAGCAGTTTCCAGCAGCCATTACGAGTCCACTGATGTCCGCCCTTCCCTCATCTCTCACCGCCGCTCCTGCCGAGGCCGAGGTTTCCCGACGCGACTCCAACGACTGCACGTACCCCAGGGCGTCACCAACCTTTGCCCTCTCCACTACATCAGCTGATTAATCTTGGTATTTGTGGATATTCCCTTCTGGTCAAAATATGCCGGCTCGGCTTATTTCAGTTTTGTTTCGAGCAGAGGCACGACCTTTTTATTTCTGTGTTCCTAACACTGTTAATCAGTCATAATTGTGAGAGTAACGTTCATTCGCATACGATATTGATCCTTTCTTATTGTTTGCTAGCGGTATACTGTGAGTTCCCTGATCAAAGTTAATCTTCCTCAGTGTGCCCTGCCTCCGTTTTCTCTTCGCCGCTCGAGAGAAAACGAGAGCTTCAAAGGTATACTCACTTAATTTTCTCCTACCCAAAATACCGCAGTATTTATGGAGTTATTATTTTTTTTCACATACCCATAACATTATGACATTCCATTATAACCTTAACTTTTATTACGTCTAACTGGCACCTTGCTAGCCATTCTTTTTTTTTTTTTAGGGTTTCGGCGCAAACTATTAATTCATACACGTTACGTTTATTGGTTAATAATTACAGCTATCAAAATATGCTCCTATGTTGTAACTGATTTACACCATAGTATGAACGAAGACACTGTCGCTAAACTCGGCGACACTTTTATGCATTGAACACAGACCACAGACGAAGAGGGTACGGAACACGATACCAAAACCAGTGAATTTACTAAGGTAATCTTATGTTCAGGCACTCATTATTTATCAATTCCAGGCAGCAGAATTCGTTCACCCCCGGGTTCGTCGGCATACTTACAACCCACTCAAGGTTCAAGAACACCCTCACCATCAACCCCTCGCAACAGCCGCAACATTGCAGGCTCAAAGTAAGGCATCTCTCACCTGTAGTTTTTGCAAACAATCAGGACATTCTGTACATTCTTGCTTCGCGAAACGTAGGGAATCAACACATTCAAGACAGGGCTCTGATAGGAGGTCAGGAGGTTACAGGGGCGGGCATCATTCATCACACAGGAACCCTAGGCCAAACCATCAGCGGAAGGCTGCCTTTTGCCTTGTCCACGGGAATTGTTTTCATGATTCAGACAGTTGTCCTGCAATACAAAAAGTCAAGGAGGAACAGAAGTACAAGTCCTCGGCGGACAGTAAACCACACTCCTCTTCTCAGAATAAAAAGACATGACTTCGTGACAGCCCCAAGGCGTACATCCACGTGTCCTTTAAGGACAATACTAATTGGGAGCAACTTGACTCCGTCATTGCCGCCTTGGGACGGACAAGCATAATTGCCCTCCCTTGCAAAGTGGGCAAAATTTCACTCACCTTAGCGGTAGACACAGGTGCGACAGTCAATGTCATCTCAGACTCCGCTTACGGGTCACTGACACGACAGGCGAGAGGAGAAAATTGGCCGCTCCAAGAGAACGACCTGAATGTAGTAGGCGTGACGGGCACCACTTTGGGAATCCTTGGGCGAGTACCACTAACAGTCAGCTTACATGAAAAAGTATGTCCCTTTCGAGATTTATTTTATGTCTCTAGCAGGTTTGCCTTACCTGTGGATGGGATCTTAGGATTAAACGCCATGAAAGACCTGCACATAACCATAAACCCTGAAAGCAACGCGATCGTGTATCAAGGCCGACGCATACAGGGGATGGTAAATCCATCGCCTCTGTCACCTGTAATCCCACCCTCAGAGGGGGAAAATGACCAACCCACCACAGACTCAGGGTCTGCCACCGCCCAAGTGTCACCTCTTACGGTCAAACCACACGAAAACATTGCAGACTTGTGGCGGACAGTAACGGCAGTCGTAGAAGGTCCTCAAATAGTTCCGGATCGTGCTGCAAAACTTGTTAAAATCCGTTTGCCTAACGCCCCTCCAACGGGCAGTGATGTGTGTATCGACGGAGCTCCTCACATACACCGCGTGACGGTGGAGGTAACTCTTGCGACAGTCAAGGAGGGAGGTTTTGCAGAGGCATTGGTAATAAACACGTCTGGATCCCCTGTATCCTTAAAACACGGTGTTCGATTATGCCAGTGTCTAGTGTATGGGAGAAATGTCGCCCCGGAACCAGCTGAATACCCTTCAGCCCAAGTCTCAGGCATAACCATGGCGTGTCAGGCTTCTCCCGAACAAGACACAGCTAATTTAGAGGCATTCCTAAAAGTTGCACACTTTTCCGAAATTAAGCCAACCTTAGTCCAGCTACTGGAACATTATAGGGGGGCGCTTGCTCTACCAGGCGAGCCGCTTGGAGTTACGCAGTGTGCTGAACACCACATTAAGTTAAAACCCAATACAAATCCTGTATATATCAATGTGTATAAACTCCCCCACAGTCAGAGGGAGGTGGTGCAACAACTTATCTCTGAAATGTTAGAACAAGGTGTCATCAAAGAATCGAATTCCCCGTGGAATTCACCCTTGTTTCTGGTTCCAAAGAAAGACGGTTCTTATCGTCCTGTGATTGATTTCCGGCGTGTGAACACCGCAACCGTGGATGATCATTTTCCGCTTCCCGTTCTTAGAGATCTTCTGATGTGTCTCGGTAGAGGAAATAAAGTCTTTACGAGTCTTGATCTGGTCAGTGGCTACTGGCAACTGCCCATGGCCCCCGAGTCACGTGAAATAACGGCTTTCAGCACAACCTCATGGCCACTATGAGTGGACGAGGATGCCGTTCGGGCTCAAAGGAGCTCCCTTGACATTCCAAAGGACAATGAACAGTATTTTTGGTGACTTGCTGGGCAACTCTGTCTATGTGTATTTAGACATCATCATCATAGCAAGTAAAGACGTGCATGCACACATGGAAACACTAAAAGCAGTCCTACACAGACTTCAAGAGGTCGGATTAAAGCTCAAAATCACTAATTGTGAATTCTTAAAGCCTCGGATCAAGTTCTTGGGGCATGTCGTGGACGAATTCGGCATCCACACAGTGGACGACAAAATAAAGGCTATTGCCGAGTTCCCTCAGCCAACGTCTGCGGACAAGGTACGGTCTTTCTTGGGTGTCGCAGGTTATTACAGGCCTTTCATTAAGGACTTCGCAGCACGAGCGAGTCCCCTAACCCATCTTTTAAAGAAAGACGTACCATTTCAGTGGCTCCCAGCTCAACAAACGAGCTTTGAGGATTTAAAGAAAGCGCTTACACAGGCTCCGGTCCTTGTCTTTCCGGATTTCAAGGACCCCTTTCAGCTTTGTACCGACGCTTCGGCTAGTGGAGTAGGAGCCGCGCTGATGCAAACAGATAAGTCCGGCAAAAAGCATGTAATAGCATTCGCCAGTCGAGTACTTACAGCTCCGGAAAAGAACTGTTCTGTTATCCACCTAGAGGCTCTTGCCATTGTGTGAGCTCTGAAGCATTTTCGAGACATGGTGATGGGGTACATAATTGTGGTGTATACGGACCACGCGGCCATAACTGATCTTTTCAAGGGAAAAAACCTACACGGTCGTCTGGCAAGATGGTTCTTAACGATCCAAGCATACAATCCGGAGATAAAATACATCACCGGGAACACAAATGTGGTCGCAGATGCCTTATCTCGGAATATTCCGATAGGCGCGATTACCACCCCAGAGGTCATCCACAACTTCACTTCACCTGAGCTACACACTGCTCAGCGAGACCACCCTGTGTGGAAGAGGTTAATTTACGCCCTCGAGTCGGGAGACGAAACAAACCTTCCTGAATTGCCAGTTCCCTTTTCACAATTCTTCCTATCAGAGGACAACCTCCTTTGTAGGTCATGGCCAACCAACCCGGTACCTATAGAACAACTGGTCATCCCAGACAAATACGTCCCCGTGACGCTTAAGCTGGTCCATAACACACCCATTGCGGGTCACCCAGGAAGAGACACGACACTATCTGCCACCAGACGAAAATTCTACTGGCCCACATTACGGGTTGATGTAGAAAAACATGTCGCACATTGCGTCGTTTGTGCTAAGCACAAGGGGTCCGTAAAAGGGCCAGCACCTATGTTGCAATACCCAGTACCAGAGGCGCCATGGGATGTTGTTAATATAGACTTATTACAGCTCCCCCAGAGCCAACATGGTTCGCGCTACTTATTGGTGTGCGTCGACCAGTTCTCTAGGTTTCTAGTTCAAGCGCCTCTCAAGGACAAGACAGCCACACGCGTGGCCCATGCCCTCGTGACTCACGTGTTGTGTCCACATTCGTCTCCTCGAATTCTTTTGAGTGACAATGGCACCGAGTTTAGGAATTCAGTATTGAGCGAAATATGCGCTCAGTTTAACATCACGCAATCCTTCATCACAGCTTACCACCCAGCTGCTAATGGGTTGGCGGAGAGGGCTAATAGGAAAATCTTACAGTTTCTCAGGCCTATCGTGAACGATCTCCACGATAACTGGGAGGATTGGATATCGCATATAGCCGCTTCCATAAATACGTCGGTAAGCGACTCTACGGGGAAGTCTCCCTACTACATCTTATATGGGGTGGAGAAACGTCTTCCGTACGACTTCCTAACAATCCCACAACAACCTCTCTACAACATTGATAGGTACGCACAACAGCAGATGCATATGTCTTCCACGATACACTCAGAAGTTAGGTGTACGTTAAAAGCTACGAAGGTTGAAATGATGTCAGAACAACACAAACAGGCCGTCCCGGTGAAATTAAAAGTGGGTGACACAGTCATGATTAAGTAAACGGAAAGGAGTTCGAAACTGGGGGCTAAATTTGTGGGTCCTTACAGAGTTGTTCGGAATGTCAGAGGAAATCGGTTCGAGGTTCTCGAGTCGAATAGTGGAGTCAGTCTAGAAGTTCACAGTGATCGCATGAAAGTAATTCCCTCACCTTTGGACCTTGATAGTGGTAATTCCCCCTCAGAGCCAAATGTTCAACAAGATAATCCCAACACCCATAGCTATAACTTGAGACCACTGGTTTAAATACTTCATTCCCCCACTTTCAGATCATGATGTTGCGTTTTCTGACCATCTTGTTGTCCCTCGGCTCCCTGCTTGCAACAACACCCATCCACCTGAAGCCTGGTGCCCTCACGGCACATAGGAGAGGTCTTCCTCATAGAAGATGTGCTCCTCGTAAAATATCCATATACTTCCTTGACCAACACCACTGACACAATCAGGATAGTCTCAGAAAAACTACTCGGCATGGAATACGCCATACGGGCTACCAAGACTAGGGAATCAAAGGGACCTTCTAGTAGCAACTCTCTGAATCTTTTTCAACTACTGGAGGATAGGATTCTGTTCTTGCGGGGTAAAGTTGATAAGGTAGACATGGATTATAGTTTTCACTCAGTTCACTCGAGTAAAGAGGGGGTTGCTCAACATCGTTGGGTCCGCCTCAAAGTTCTTCTTCGGTACGGCAACCGACGAGGACGTACGCGATTTGCGGGACCACTATGTTCATGTACTTTCCTTTGCTGTCCGAAATCGCAGGGTGATCAACGTCAATTATAGAAAACTTGCGCGGTTGCGTATTAACAATGAGGAACTGCTAGAGCAGACAAATAAGATGGTAGAGGTTATCAACATAGTTGTCTAGCAGATCGACCAGGTGAATCAGTTTTTCCTCCTAGATCAGGCCTTGCATGTATTGGAAAACGTCATTAACTCTGTCGCAACGGCAAATCAGCAGGTTATTAGCAACATGGTTGATGCAGCGCACGGTAGAGTCACACCTGCCTTGTTCCCTCTACACGATTTGAGAACGACTATCCATATCGGGTATCAAAATTATAGCCTGACACCTTTATTCACCCCGGACATGAGTCAATATTTTTACCCCTTGATTGAGTCCAGCCTCACCCCCGATGCCATAATCATTCATGTTCCATTTCAGACGGCGGACGTGTTTGAGGCACACGAAATTGTCCCGTTCCCTTTTTCAGCTAAGGACAGTGTGTTCGCCCTGGACACGTCCCCGTCTCTTGTTCTAATCGCGAAGGATTTCGCTCTGTATTCAACGGGTAGCTACTTACACTTGCAATATTGCAAGGAGACGGTCTTCGGGCGATTCTATTGCTCTGCGTCTCTCTTTGCGTTCCTACCAGTTCGGGGAGGGGTATGCGAGATCGCCCTCACCCGCGTGAACGCGTCTGACGCTCTTTCCCTGTGCCCCTACAAGCAGCTAACACCAACGCCTGTTTTCCATAAGAACTTTCAGGGTCTGCATTATTTTTATTTCCCTCAGTCCTTCTATGTATCGGTCATCTGTCCGGAGGGTACCACTTATCAACGGGTTACTGGTCACTATGCCATAGCGGAAGCATGCTATATCCGCTCCACTAACATAACAACGTACCCGTCCCGGATCCGTCTGGTTTTCAAGGGCAATATTTCCCATCGAGCGTTTCTTCTACGGTCTCTCGATAATATTCATTTCTCCAGCATCTCGTATGTGACTAATTCCCTTAATTCATTGTCTTTCGCAAACAAAACAGAGTTTGCGGAAACCCTGAAGGAAACGCTGCCTGAATACCTGCATCTCCCCTACCTGTACCCTGGATTTTTTGTACCAGTGTTTCTGATGTTCGTCAGTCTCGTCGTCATGTGCTACCTTATTAGGAGGAACTCTGTCCTGCACGATTATTTGGTTGTGCAGACACGGCGACTGGATGCAGGGAGGCCACTGGCAAGGTAGTTTTTCCTTTTCTCAGGCAAGTCAGAGGACAGAAACCTGGCATTCCCCTGCTCCTATACTTAACATTGTACTATGTTTCACTACTGTATGTTTCACTACTGTATTTTTTTTTAGGAGCTAGATGAACGTTTCATTGTCTGTAACTATGCCAGTTGATAGCTTCTTATACATGTGTCCTTATATTTATCTTTTGAGAGATTTCTTATGTTTCATGTCACACACGTTGTGGTTTACCTCTCACTATTTATATTATGACTACAGATATGTTCTTACATAGCCAGTGTTTTAATGTAATTGTGTCATAGGCAGTCTGCTTGACAAACTCCCACTATGTATGTTCATGGTAACTAGACTGCTATTTAGATTCTTGTATATCGCGAGGTAGCGATCACTGGTAGGTGACCGAGCAGTGTTATAGTAGGATATCAATGTATTATTATTATTATTTACTATCCCCACGAATTAGGCATACAATTGTCAATGGAAAAAACCCACGACAGATAGATCACGCCACCTTACAGGAATGTCGTCCATCAGTGTTTACCGTCTCAGTTTTGTATACATCACATTTCATAGTGCGTGGAGGTCACCTTGACGTACGTGACCAATTGTAACAATTATTTTCCAACCTGTAACTCGTCACTCCTTCACGAGAGTCCGACTGACACACAACGGAGTCGCTCTCGCTACGACGCTTCTTGTACATAAAGGCTACAAATATAATTCGCCTTAAGGAAGCTGAAGTCTTAATCAACGCCCTTTAAACGCCCCCCGGCAAGCCCGTTACGTCGGTAAATGTTATAAATGAGATAACCTGCACACCTTGTATGTCGGTAAATGTGAGAAATGAGATAACCTGCACCCCTTGTACGTCGGTAAATGTGATAAATGAGATAACCTGAACCCCTTGTATGTTGGTAAATGTGAGAAATGAGATAACCTGCACCCCTTGTACGTCGGTAAATGTGATAAATGAGATAACCTGAACCCCTTGTATGTTGGTAAATGCGATCAATGAGGTAACCTACACCCCTTGTATGTCGGTAAATGTGATCAATAAGATAACCTACACCCCTTGTATGTCGGTAAATGTGATCAATAAGATAACCTACACCCCTTGTATGTCGGTAAATGTGATCAATAAGATAACCTACACCCCTTAAAAGTCGGTAAATGTGATAACTGAGATAACCTGCACCCCTTGTATCTCGGTAAATGTGATCAATAAGATAACCTACACCCCTTAAAAGTCGGTAAATGTGATAACTGAGATAACCTGCACCCCTTGTATCTCGGTAAATGTGATTAATGAGATGCCCTCCACCCATTGAATGTCGGTAAATATGATAAATGAGGTACCCTACACCCCTTGTATATCGTTAAATGTAATAAATGAGGTACCCTACACCCCTTGTATGTCGGTAAATGTGATAAATGAGGGCCCTGGTGGTTGGCCAAAGCCCGTCATGGCGCAGGCAATTTTTATAGTGGTGCTAGTTATGCTTGGCTCATGCTGCCCCCTGGAACTCATTTTTTATTTGCTTGTACGGTTTCTTCTAGAATCCGGGATGATAGGTGGTCTTCTGGACAGCCTGTGGATAGTCTTAAGCCACTCGGCGGTGACTAAAAAATCCCAGGTGGTAGCGTGGGGATTCGAATCGACATTGTCCATGGCGTGATGAATGCTTGCCCCGCACGCTAATCACTCAGCCACCGCCTACCTTTGTATGTCAGTAAATGTGAAAAATGAGATAACCTAAGCCCCTTGTATGTTGGTAAATGTGATAAATGAGGTAATCTGAAACCTTGTATGTCAGTAAATGTGGTAAATGAGATAACCTGCACCCCTTGTATGTCGGTAAATGTGATAAATGAGATAGCCTACACCCCTTGTATGTCGGTAAATGTAATAAATGAGATAACCTACACCCCTTGTAAGTCGGTAAATGTGATAAATGAGATAACCTACACTCTCTTCTGATTGATGGTCATGTTTCTCGGATTCTCTCCATTTAATGGTAGGCTATCTGAATTATGGGGTCCATGTCATTCTTGAATTTGGCCATTTTCCCATAAAAGCTGCCATGCTGTCTTGCCGCCATCTTGCCTGTACAAACTACGATATCAACACTGTGTTTGTAAACATCGGGTTCCGCGCATGCGCAGATCAGGATGGGATTTCTTAGGATACGTGGATGGCAGATGACACAACACCGGCTCACTTAAAATCAAAACCTTATTGCTTATGTTCTTCTTGTAACTAATTTATTTATGGACCAATATCTTTTATTCAGAAAGCTATTTAATCAGGAAGGATAGGAGATTAATGATCACTATCGCTCGTTTTTATAGAATAGTAAAAAATATTTCCTAGATATCGATAATAAAATATTAAAAAGTTGAAAAATGTTTGTCAAAAATCTAAATCAACTTCAAACAAAAGTTAAAATAGAGAACATAATTCCGTTTTCATACTTTCAGAAGTTGAATAAAAAGAGTAGACTTAAATAAATGCCTAAAATAAGAAGTTAGGACAACATTTTTCTTTACCATGTCCTACATATATACCAAAAGAAAGAGGAAAAATAAAGATATTTATAAGCAAATAATTAAGTCATTACTTATTTGAAATTATTACTAACAGAATGCCTAAAATAGGTGGTTCTTGTAATTATTATTAAAAAAAATAATAGTAATTATTATAAGTTTTAACGATCAGATGATCGGAATGGTGATCGGAACAGCAGTACTTAAAAAATGATCGGATGATCGGAATCGGATCAGCTGCCTAAACTGATCGGATGATCGGGGATCGGAACAGCAAAAAAGTGATCGGTGCCCACCACTGGAAGTGACCTTATAGAAGTGTTTAAAATGTTCAAGGGCTTCGACAACGTTAATGTTCATGATTATTTTAGTCTCTCAATCAAGTGTAACAAGAAACAATGGATACAAAATAACGAGGAAGCGTTTCAACTCAAATGAATCAAAACACTTCTTCAACCGTGTCATCAATGTATGGAATGGTTTGCCTCAAAACGTCGTCGAAAGCGAAACTATTTGCACGTTCAAAAACCCGACTGGACAAATATTTAGAACCTAACCCGAACATCCGCTTAGTCGCCGTGAATGATCTTTTTATTCATATAAACATTGTAATTTTTCTGTACTACATGGTATTCTTCCTTTTCATGCCAGCCTCGGCTGGAGGGACTGGTGGGAGGGGAGGAGCCCTAGCCTTTGCTGTCCTGTGTCTCTGACTCGTAGATTAGAGTACATGGTAGCAACAACAAACAGGCTAGTTAGGACCAAGAGGTCAGTGGCTGTTTGCTTTTCCTTTGTACTCCTGTGTACTCCTCCTCCTCCTCCTCACCCAAGACCGATGCTGAGATATACTAAATAAATTTTTTCTATCTGATGACCTTCACCACCACCACCACCAACAACAACAACAACAACGTCACCACCCCCATCACCACTACCACCACCAACAACAAAAGGACATAAATACCATAACCACCACCCACACCACCACCAACACCTGCTGCATGTCTCTCGCTCTCTCTCTCTCTCTCTCTCTCTCTCTCTCTCTCTCTCTCTCTCTCTCTCTCTCTCTCTCTCTCTCTCTCTCTCTCTCTCTCTAATACCAAGGTGTCTGTTTCTGTTGACCTATCAATCAACTTACTTAATTTTCTCCTCCTCCTACTCTTCGTCCTCCTCCTCGTCCTCCTCTTTCTCTTCCTCCTTAACATTCTCTTCCGTCTCTTCTCTTCGTCTTCTTTTCCACCTCTTTCTGCTTTTCCTCCTCATCTTCCTCCTCATCTCCCTCCTCCTCCTCTTCCTCCTCCTTGCCCTCCCCCTTGCACACTGTCTTCTTCCCCAAGTTATCAGACGCAGTAGTGGATAGATCTGTGGCGCACGTCGATCAGGTGGCGCGAAGTTATGTCCAGGTATGAAAAGTTGTGTTGGCTGCGGGCGGGGAGGGGCGTCCGTGGGGTGTTCTGCGGGGCGTCGCGTCTTGTTTGCTGATAACAGGCGATGCTTCAGCCAATTGCCAGGCTGCTGCCGCCCCTGGACACTCGTGGGTGGCAGCTGCAGGGGAAAAGGAGACGTGGTAGGAGGGCGAGAATCATAAGTATTTGAAGGACGCAGTTTGGAGAGGCGAAGGGTTAAAAAAGCGGGGAGCCGGAGTGACGAAGTGCCCGGGGATGTTGCTCGTAATCAGCTGAGAGAGGTACTTAACGCCACTCGTCTGTCTTGCAGGGCCTGTGAGGTGGCTGGCAACAAGCGTGTCTGGCCGTGGAGTGCCGCCCCGACGTTCTCCCTTTTTCGGTAACTAGATTCTACTGTCATACTTGGCGCCTGAAGTATATGGCGATGCCGGGCTGTGACGGACGGATATGTACACTTGAGCTGTGTGGGTGTGGAGTGGAGGCGTGTGGGTGGGGTGGCAGTGTGGGGGTGTGGAGGCCGTGTGTGTGGGAAGGGCGTGAGCGTGTGGGTTGACGTGGAGGGGGATGAGGAAGAGCTGAATTGTGCTCTGAGGGGGAGATGAGATGAGGGGAAGGCCGACACACACACACACACACACACACACGGCAGCAGCGGTGACCTAAGCCTTCCCCACGGGAGCATGCATTACCCTCAAGCTTTAGTATTCCAATATGTATAAATCCGGCCCGTAACAGCGGCCGTCACTCCTCGCTATAAATACAGGCGGCACCTTCGAGTGGCAACATTTCAGCCAGCAGATGGGCGGGGGTTCGGTTCCCGTCAGCACCGCCAGAGGGCAGCACTGAGGCGAGTCGAGCTGCGTGCCGACCCTTTGAAGCCTTGACTAAGAGTAATCAAACCCAAAGGGGACAGACTAAGAGAAACTATGGTTCATCAGCTTCACATCGTACCTTAACAATACCCATGAACACCTGTTAGGCATAAGTAAGGAGGCGCGAGCTTTGTCTTACTGGAATCTAATCTTATACGTGGTTAAAACTTTCACTGCTTTTCTATTCGACTGACTAAAGACCTTCACTTGACCAGCTCTTGACCACTGAATGACCAGGCAAGGGGAGGAAGTAGGGGGAAGCGGATCATCGTATTGAGAGCATGGCGGCGGTGTCTCTCGCGCGTGTTTTGTCGTGTGTAGTGTCGTGAACTTTATCGCTGGTCATCCGCGTCATCCGTCACCGATCACCCTCCACGGCCCGTCAGGAGGATAGATGAAGGTATGGTGAATATTTTGAGCCTATCTATGTGTCAATTACGCTTATGGTTGCTGTGTAATTTGGTCATCTCCATGAACATCTTCATTTTCACTCACTGCTGGTCAGCCATCACGCGTTACGAAGGTGGAGGAAGATTGGTTCACAGCTTCCCTCCTGTGTTATTGGCTCCCCTGGTTATGTCCGTAGCGAGCGTTGCATTTCTCTTGTCTTAATCGTTCAACATCCTCACCATAACTTATCCGTCGGTATTTGCCGTCATTCAAAGTGGTATAGGAAGGTATGGTGAATGTGTTAAGCTTCTCTGTGGGGGGCTCCCGTGGTCCCGTGGTAGAGTCTCGGCCTTGCGCTTCGGCGGGTTGCTAGGGCGTGGGTTCGAGACCTATCCCGTGCCATGGGGGTGGAAAGGTGGGCTCTTTCCGACACCCTCAGCCCCGTTGTTGGGCCTCCTCCTTGAAAGAATTGGGTATCTCTCTACCAGCCGTCTGGGGGGTTGCCTTCCTCCATTGGGGTATATCCCCAACGAAATACCCCCCCAACCCCCCAACCCCCCAAAAAAGCTTCTCTGTGACATTTCCTCCCGTGGTTTACGTGCGTATTAAGAGATTTAGTTTTCTTAAGTAATCGTTGGAAATCCTCGCCATCACTCATCGTTCACCATTTATATTAGATAACAAGGATAGAGAAAGGTATGGCGAGTGTTCTAAGTGTGTGTGTGTTATTATGTCCAGTTAATAATATATCAATGGCATGAGTGAAATAATGGCCGAGTCGTTCTGTAATACCTGTGTCGGGGAAAGTGTGTGTGTGTGTGTGTGTGTGTGTGTGTGTGTGTGTGTGTGTGTGTGTGTGTGTGTGTGTGTGTGTGTGTGTGTGTGTGTGTGTGTGTGTGTGTGTGTGTGTGTGTGTGTGTGTGTGTGTGTGTGTGTGTGTGTGTGTGTGTGTGTGTGCAAAGTCTAATTCTGAAATTGGCTTGAAAGAGTAACTGTGTGTGTGTGTGTGTGTGTGTGTGTGTGTGTGTGTGTGTGTGTGACTTAGGGGCTTACATTTTAATTCTGGCCATTTTCTCGACTTCCTTCGCCCCTGCTCGGCCACCTCAGCTCAATTAGTGCGGCTCGCGTGTCGCTAAGTGCTGAGAGTGACTGGCTGAGGAAGGAGGTTTTTATTTTATCTTTCACGTTCTTTTTTTATTTCCGTTGTCGTGGGTGATTTTTTTGTGGGGTGAGTCGAAGTTCCATTCCGGTGTGTTCGGGGGCAGGGCGGGGGCATGAAACTGTTGATGTTGTTATTCGTCCACTTATTTTTCTTCCTTTTCCTCCTTTTTTTTTCTTGTCAATGGTATTTTCATCTCTATCTTCCCTATAGCCTAATATTTTCTAACAAACCATCTACCTTTAACTTGTTACTTAATCTTTAAAACTCATTTATTACTATTTCTACTTATCATTAATCTCAGTGGCACTGTGGGGAGAGAGAGAGAGAGAGAGAGAGAGAGAGAGAGAGAGAGAGAGAGAGAGAGAGAGAGAGAGAGAGAGAGAGAGAGAGGGGGGGGGGGGGGAAGGAGTGAGAGAAAGGGAAGGAAGGTAGGAAAGGTTGTTGTTAAAGATTTAGCCCTAGTATCACTAAGGGAACGGGCCCTTGTCCGAAGACAAGAGGGAAGTTAAGAGGGAAAAGATCGCTCCCCCCTGCACCTGGCGGCCCGTAGCAGGGTGCCGACAGACCGACTCTATAGGCGATCAAAATCTAGCAGACCAAGTCGGTCCGTCGACGAGGACTGACGTGTCTCTGGGGGGGGGTGGGGGGGGGAGAGAGAGAGAGAGAGAGAGAGAGAGAGAGAGAGAGAGAGAGGTATTTCCTATCATCCGTTTTCCTTACACTTATAATTAACCAGCGTTGAATGAAAGTGGGAAGCAAGGAGAGGAGGGAGGGAAGGCATGGAGTCAGGGGCGGATCCAGAAAATCAATTTGGGGTTTTGGCCCGATGGTAAAATTTCATAAGTTAGCGACAGTCTCAAAACAGTGACGGCCAATGGATAGTGATGGCGGTTCTTTGCTTAAAATCCGCAGCTCCCGAGCAATCAACGTATATGTGACAAATGAAAGAAACAATTCAAATTGTACATCCGACCAGTGAAAAGGCAGATCTGAACAGGTAGAATTCATCACCATACGAGCATTCGAAGATAACTACTATCCATTTCAGAGCCTATGACATACTGTGTTTCGCAGATATCTTTCAAACGAAGACTTGGATCAGCATGGTGCTTTGGCACACATTATTTCACACACTCCGCTAATTTTTGACACTATTGTGCATTGTCAAATGCGCCTAATTATGGCGTTTACTCTTGACTGTGAAGTCAAATACCTGCCTGAGCTACTACGCATTCGAACAGGCGAATCGTGACGTAGTAGTGACGTCTATCCACCCACTGCCTTCACTCCTGGATACCCCTACTCCTACCGCTCCCTTCCCTTCCCTCCTACCCTTCTCCTTATCCCCCTACCTCTTTCTCCTCCATGCCTCCGTTACTCTCTCAGTTCCCCCCCCCTCCCTTTCCCCCCTCCTCTCTCTCTCTCTCTCTCTCTCTCTCTCTCTCTCTCTCTCTCTCTCTCTCTCTCTCTCTCTCTCTCTCTCTCTCTCTGAGATGTGAAGGTATGGGCTCATTATGACTTGTCTATAATGGCGGATAACTCTTAAGTGTGGGTTAAATTCTTAAGTATGGGCGGCTGTTCTCTCCACACGACCTTGATTCCTGGTCCAGCGCAACTTGCTGTTGCTTAATGAGTATTGTTGTATGAGGTTTATTCGGCAATTATATAACCATTGAAAGTTGTACGAGTTTTTACCCTCCATCTCGTAGGTTACGTTGAACGTACGATGGTGTGAAGGATGTAGCTGACGCTTGATAATGTATAGGAAATCGTTTAAGAGACGGAAAGGAATATGGGTGAAACTGAAGCGGGAATTCATTGCAGAGAAAATGTTAAAACGAAATTAAAGTGATAAATATATGAATCATTTATTCTAATGTTAGAAAAAGACTACCATACGATATGGGTTCATGTAGATATGTTAAAAAGTCATTGCAGACATAAATAGACACCAAGTATATATATTGGGTGGATTAATAATATAAATAACTGACCACATATTTTACTTTAATATTCATCACTATCGACAAACAAGTCACCTTCATCATCACTGTCGATGTTGATGACGACGGGATCTACACCTTCACGTATGTTGTCAGAGGACCAGTACTCGTCCTCGAAGGCTCTGGCTCGTACTGCTCCTGCCCACACCTCCTTTGTTGCGCACAGCTTGGCTTCTTGTACCCTCACCTGTAGATCTGCCCGGGTGAATCGCTGCAAGGTGGAGCGCACATACCGCTTCATGGCGCCCCACACCTGTTCGATGGCGTTAAGCTCAGGATGCAGGTGGTAGTCGGACGACCTCATGTCCCCAGTCACGAATGACATTATCAACTGTGTACTGTGGCTCCGGTCGGTGTCTCCTGCAGAGCTGAAGAAGCTCGGGACGCGTGGCGTGTTGCGGGAAGTGAATTCTGCGGATCGCTAGCCAGTCCATCAACTCTGCTTTGTTGGTGGCGGTGGTGGGACACCGACTCTCCTCTGTCAACTGGCTGTGGTAGGGCGCGTTGTCCAAAACCAATACTGATGGTTCTTCCAGGGCCGGTAGCAGCTGCGACGTAAGCCAGCGAAGGAAGAGGGTGCTGTTCATTTCCCCGTGGTAGTCACCGGTTTTGTTTTTTGCAGGGAAGCACAAAAATGACTCGCTTACAAAACCGTCGACTGTACCACCTGCTACCACTACAAATCGCTCCCCTTCTCCAGGTGGCACCTGACGACTGTAGGTAGCATTAGTGGCAGGCTGGGATGTGTCTACCCACCTTATTGTGCTGCATGCGAGTGGTGAACCATGTCTCATCCACGTAAACTACTTCTCTTCCTCCTCCGATGTCGCTGAAGTGCTCGGAGAGCCTCAACACGGCGGCACACGACATCTAGCGACTCCTTCCTTAGGTACACTTTCCGCTGTGATGTTCTGTAGCGGAATCCCATGTTGTGCAGCACTCGCCACATCGTAGTTTCTGAGGTTTCACTTGGGATAATACATGCCGTCTTCAAGCTTTCAGTCAGGGTGCCAATAGTAAACGTTTCTTTTGCTGCAAACTTGGCATGTATATGGCGGCGAATGGCACCAGAAGTAAAACTGTCAAAAACAAGTGGTGTGGCAGGGGGCGGCGGTGAGTGTGGCGGTGTCACAGGGGGAGTAGCTGTTCCGCGCTGTGCAGTATCTGGCCGAGAACGTGTGCTCCGTTGAACCAGCAAGCGCACTGCATTTGCGGTCATTCCATGACCTCTGCAACACGATCATAAGGCCTGTTGGGGAAAGGAAATCATATTAGATAGCATGTTCGAAATTTTCATGTTTAACCATTTCTTTAACCAGGACAACAATCCAAATGATATTCCACACAGTCTGTGAATGTTCACTTTTATTGTCATGGGTAACTGTAAATATAGTGACTTTTATTTGTAACTACGGAATACAAATTTTGATTACTTACCTATTCAAACTTATCCTCAATTTATTTTCAATATTCTCTTGATTAAAGACTTGAAAGAGTCGTTGTACGATGGCTCCTTTGCACCCACGGGAACATCGCTGCAAGCTGGCCATGGTTCACAGCGATGAAATACTCCTTCCTCCACAGGATGTGGGTATCAGCAGTCTATCGGCCGCATGCCCGTTACTTACCATGTTACCTTCTTCGCTCACCAAATACGGTGTAACAGTGAAACAAGCAAGAGCATCGATTACGATTGTTTGCATAAACAATCCAACTACACTCGGCATATAATTTTATTTCTCTGCCATTAATTCCTCATACTTGTGCATGGATTCATATACTGTGTAGCCGCAAGAGAGAGAGAGAGAGAGAGAGAGAGAGAGAGAGAGAGAGAGAGAGAGAGAGAGAGAGAGAGAGAGAGAGAGAGAGAGAGAGAGAGAGAGAGAGAGAGAGAGAGGGGGGGAACTGAGAGAGTAACTGAGGCATGGAGGAGAAAGAGATAGGGGATAAGGAGAAGGGTAGGAGGGAAGGGGGAAGGAGTAGGAGTAGGGGTATCCAGGAGTGAAGGCAGTGGGTGGATAGACGTCACTACTACGTCACGATTCGCCTGTTCGAATGCGTAGTAGCTCAGGCAGGTATTTGACTTCACAGTCAAGAGTAAACGCCATAATTAGGCGCATTTGACAATGCACAATAGTGTCAAAAATTAGCGGAGTGTGTGAAATAATGTGTGCCAAAGCACACATGGCGTAGGTGGTAGCGTACTGGGCTCACATGGACGTGATGGGCGGTTCGAATCCCCACGCCACCACTCGATTTTTCAGTCACCGCCGAGTGGCTGAAGACCACCCATCAACCCGGACTCAGGAAGCCGTCCAAGGAATCAAGAACGAGTTCCGGGGGCAGCATGAGCCAATGCAAGATGGCGCCACTATAAACACTCGCCTGCGCCAGAACGGGCTGGGCCGACCATCAGGCCCCCACCTGGAAGAAGCCTTGGGCCGACCATCAGGCCCCACCGGGAAGATGCCTACCGGCGCAATAGGCAACAACGTAAAAAAAAAAAAAAAAAAAAAAAAACATGCTGATCCAAGTCTTCGTTTGAAAGATATCTGCGAAAAACAGTATGTCATAGGCTCTGAAATGGTTTTAGTAAACGTTTATTTCGATATGTAAGCAGCAAGGGTGATCATAATACAGGTCATAAATAAATTACAAACCTAACCTTTACAAAAAAGAGTTAATATGTAAAATTAGACACAGCTGAAGATAAAAGGGAATTCATATAGGGCTTCTTTTACATGGGATTTTTTAGACCCTTCTTTTCTTGTATTAAATCAACTCTTTTATCACTCATTAATTACTCCATAAATGATCTCACCGTCTCGTATCCCTGGTAGCGTGATCCGGCTTAAGTTGTTATTGGAGACTGGTGTTCGGGGATAAACAAGGGAAAAAGTAAATATACATTTATTTAAAATTAAATGATATTCCACACAGTCTGTGAATGTTCACTTTATTGTCATGGGTAACTGTAAAATATAGTGACTTTTATTTGTAACTACGGAATACAAATTTTGATTCATTACTTACCTATTCAAACTTATCCTCAATATATTTTCAATATTCTCTTGATTAAAGACTTGAAAGAGTCGTTGTACGATGGCTCCTGCACTCCACGGGAACATCGCTGCAAGCTGGCCATGGTTCACAGCGATGAAATACTCCTTCCTCCACAGGATGTGGGTATCAGCAGTCTATCGGCCATGCCCGTTACTTACCATGTTACCTTCTTCGCTCACCAAATACGGTGTAACAGTGAAACAAGCAAGAGCATCGATTACGATTGTTTGCATAAACAATCCAACTACACTCGGCATATAATTTTTTTTCTCTGCCATTAATTCCTCATACTTGTGCATGGATTCATATACTGTGTAGCCACAAGAGAGAGAGAGAGAGAGAGAGAGAGAGAGAGAGAGAGAGAGAGAGAGAGAGAGAGAGAGAGAGAGAGAGGGGGAAAGGAGGGGGGAACTGAGAGAGTAACGGAGGCATGGAGGAGAAAGAGGTAGGGGATAAGGAGAAGGGTAGGGAGGAAGGAAGGAGCGGTAGGAGTAGGGGTATCCAGGAGTGAAGGCAGTGGGTGGATAGACGTCACTACTACGCCACGATTCGCCTGTTCGAATGCGTAGTAGCTCAGGCAGGTATTTGACTTCACAGTCAAGAGTAAACGCCATAATTAGGCGCATTTGACAATGCACAATAGTGTCAAAAATTAGCGGAGTGTGTGAAATAATGTGTGCCAAAGCACCATGCTGATCCAAGTCTTCGTTTGAAAGATATCTGCGAAAAACAGTATGTCATAGGCTCTGAAATGGTTTTAGTAAACGTTTATTTCGATATGTAAGCAGCAAGGGTGATCATAATACAGGTCATAAATAAATTACAAACCTAACCTTTACAAAAAAGAGTTAATATGTAAAATTAGACACAGCTGAAGATAAAAGGGAATTCATATAGGGCTTCTTTTACATGGGATTTTTTAGACCCTTCTTTTCTTGTATTAAATCAACTCTTTTATCACTCATTAATTACTCCATAAATGATCTCACTGTCTCGTATCCCTGGCAGCGTGATCCGGCTTAAGTTGTTATTGGAGACTGGTGTTCGGGGATAAACAAGGGAAAAAGTAAATATACATTTATTTAAAATTAAATGAAAGTAATTGCCTTACGCAATATTCTATGCTCAGACGATCATAACACTGGCATATTCAGCAATGGATGCAACATATGACAAACGACATGTCTTAAACATAATACTACAATATGTGCTCAATTGTTGCCAATAATAATAACACTCGTCGTTCCACGCAGTGGTTTGTTTCTCTCTGCTTACATCACAATCATTATGTACTCTCTTCACAAATCCTAATAACACATTCCTGTAGTATAATCTACTACAAGTCATGGAAACACATTATTTTACACCCAGTGGTTTTACCTTTGCTTTACATCGCAATAAAATAATCACAATCCTGTCCCACTCACAATCCTACTTCACATCTCCTACATTATAATCTCCAGGACAATACAGTCGGTTTCCCTTAGATTCTCGAATTTCTACTCACGATTAAGATCACAACAGCCATCCTCGGCTGAGTGAGTAGCAGGTCTGCTTGAGGCGAGAACCAAGCTCGATCTACCTATACCACTGATTTCTAGGCCACATTTTTCTTTGCTTTAGGCGGACTTACATCCTTGACACGCCCTTAATTTTCTAACATAACCAATGGCCAATGCTTCCTGTCACACCCATCTGCTCGCTCATTATGTTGTATTGTTTTACTTTTCCTGCTATTCGTGAGTCAGTCTTAAGACACTCCCTCAGTGATTTTTCTGTTAAATTATTGGCTCATAACATGTCGCCACGACTGACGTCACAGGTCAGAGTCTTTTTCAATGGTTGTTCACACTTTCTGACCACGCCCACTGGGCATCTGTTTTCTCTGTACCTGAGTCTGTATCTGTTTTCCTTTACCCTCGTTGTTTCTCTTTGGTATTTGAGATGCTTACACTTATATATATGTCACCCTTTTGTTAGTGTTTGTCCTGTCAGATGTTTACACAGTTGTATACCTGCTTTTCCTCTCTACCCTCGTTGTTTCCCCTCTTTGGTGCTGATGCTTACACTGTTATATATGTCACCCTTTTGTTAGTGTTTGTCCTGTCAGATGTTTACACAGTTGTATATCTCACTCCTCTGTTTCCTCGTTTTCTGGGTCCTGACATACTTCCCTTCCGGAAGATCTCGCCCTGAGATCTCACAGGTGTTGGTGAGAAGATACGCCTTGCAATGTCTGCAGTTGGTTCGAGTCTGGAATTAGGCGGCGTCGTGGCGTAGGACATAGGAATACCCACGGCAGACGTTACCAGCAGAAGAACCAGGATCACGACAATGGCGAAGACAATCCACCAATGGATTGCGGGTTGAAAAGGCTGATCCGGCTCGACCACATAATTTAGGGGCTGCAAGCCAGCTGTTAGCTCCTGTAGGGGGATGGACTCAGCACTGCGAGAGAACCTTGCCGAAGCATCAATATCCCATTATCCGTCAGGCTGACAGTATGTCTGTTTACAGGATGGGTAGGGCATGTAGTGTCAGAGTGATGGGGAAATGTTTTCAAGACTATTGTGTAGAGGTTGATCACTGACTCATGTTTCAAGAAAGCAGCCGATTTACAAGAGGCTGCGTTACTAGCCTCATGGATGTGGGGCAAACTAACATATGGTTATTCTTGTTACAGTGTTTTATACTAGAAAGCATAAAATATATTTTCCTATTCTCACTGAAGGCAATACATCTTGAATCAACACTATACATAAGAAAGTAAGTGCTATTCTGCACAGAAAATGGAAGGGAGTCGATTCGAAAGACATCAAAGGTGTCAATCGGATCTCCTCGCAAAGGTTTGGTGAAATAGAAATTACGAGAATCGTGCAAAGCCGTTGTCCTGGAGGACAGTTATTACATCCCTATATAGAGCTAAAAAATCAGGAACTGCAAGGCACAAAAGACCTGGAGGCCGAGCCTAGGCTTCCTTTAATGTGCTGAACAACTGTTTGTTTCACATAATGGTTGGAGTTATGTATGTTTGCAGGGGAGCCTGCAGACTCAAATATAAATCTTGTATACCTGGTCTTATGTGTCTCAATGCTAAGTCAAAATATAACAATTCTTGTAGGAGCTTTTTTCTCTTCCTAATGCCATAGTCTATAGTAAAATGGCGCACAACTTGGTTCAATACATCTACAGCTGAATATAGCCTGTTAAAGGCAGATTGCATGGCATGCATATTACTTAATGATGTTGAGTTTTCCATAATAAACATTTAACTATATAACATCTTTCTCAGTTAATGACTCTAGTCCTCTATTTTTTCATGAATAGCATCAACTTGAGCCTGGGTCGCGGTACCAAATAGGTTATTAGACAAGGATCCTCAAAAAAATTATTTCCCGTTTTTTTTTTCTTTCTATAATTCATAGAAGCATGCAGCTTGTTTTGAATAGTAGTCATCACATAGCCTAAAAATTTTCGTAGATGATGCAACAATGAACTGAATTCGTTTTCAAAATTGAAGAGTGTGTATGTTATTGCTTTTACAGCTGGATACTCAGGTGACATTTGAATAACATTTCAAGTAACGAAGCAGTTAAAATCCGTGCTTTATATAATGCAGCTAAAACATCTTCTGTAAGGCTAAACGGTACTATAGTCTCTGTCTGTGAGGACTATAATATAGATAGTATGTTGGTGTGAAACTTTGGCCAGCACGTGTTGGGGACTCCTGTTGTGTCATTGAGTCGTACACCGAAAGAGTCAGATCAATCTGTGGTTTATTTCGTCATATTTCCGCTCAATTATTGCATTTTCATCCTTATGCATTATTCCTGTTCTATATCGTATTAGTTTTGACATTACATTAGGCAACTCTTGTACCGTCGAAGAGCGAAGGCTTTATCTATGCCGAGGTGGCTCTGAAAGTTTGGGAGTAACCTGAGAAGGTAGGGCCTGTGCATCAGCTGTTTATTGCTGTTGTAGAACGAACATTATTTAATGTGTCATGAGTAGCAGTCACCTATCCGCTACGAGTTATTATTTTCGGTAGAATTTTTCTCAGCGATTTCATGGTTGAGCAATGCAAAGAATAGATCAGTGTCTGTCTCTGGATTTAAAGGGTATGCTCGCCTAATCGTTGGACATTGCTGCACGTCGATGCAATCTTCATGAAGGACTTTTACTCTATCTGTGGGGACCGTTGAAACCTTACTAGTCCTGAGGTTTATAATTTTTACCATTATATCACTGATCTTCTCTGTTACCCTGTAGGGTCCATCAAAAATAAGCTACAACTTTTTATTTACTTTTTTCTGTGGTCTCGTTTGAGGAACACTGTCTCCAACGTTGATAGTTTTGATTTTGAAGCTTTGTATTTCTTTTCTATTTCTTCTCTACCTTTTTCAAAGTAAACCTGGCATCTATCATAAACTAAATTTGCAACTGCAGCCATTTCCTCTTCATAGGAGTCAATATCATAAACTTTCCTTGCAATTACAACCATTTCCTATTCATAGGAGTAAATATCATAAACTTTCCTTGCAATTACAACCATTTCCTATTCATAGTAAATATCATAAACTTTATTACATCCATTTCCTCTTTATAGGAGTAAATATCATAAACTTTCCTTGCAATTACAACCATTTCCTCAGTCAATATCATAAACTTCCTTGCAATTACAACCATTTCCTCTTCATAGGAGTCAATATCATAAACTTTCCTTGCAATTACAACCATTTCCTCTTTATAGGAGTAAATATCATAAACTTTCCTTGCATTACATCCATTTCCTCTTTATAGGAGTCAATATCATAAACTTTCCTTGCAATTACAACCATTTCCTCTTTATAGGAGTAAATATCATAAACTTTCCTTGCAATTACAACCATTTCCTCTTTATAGGAGTAAATATCATAAACTTTCCTTGCAATTACAACCATTTCCTCTTCATAGGAGTAAATATCATAAACTTTCCTTGCAATTACAACCATTTCCTCTTTATAGGAGTAAATATCATAAACTTTCCTTGCAATTACAACCATTTCCTCTTTATAGGAGTAAATATCATAAACTTTCCTTGCAATTACAACCATTTCCTCTTTATAGGAATAAATATCATAAACTTTCCTTGCAATTGCAGTCATTTCCTCTTTATAGGAGTAAATATCATAAACGTTCTTTGCAAATACAGCCATTTCCTCTTTATAGGAGTAAATATCATACATTTCCTCTTTATAGGAGTAAATATCATACCAGGGCTGCTGAATTTTTTTCTAACATAGTGTAAGGTACAGGAGGATCTCTAAAAATCCTCTCTCTGTCTCTCTCGATAAAATAGGGACTCCTTTATGGTGCGATAATACGCAGCATTATAGGCCAAGATGTCTATAAGTAGCATTATATCCCAAACGGACACATTTCCTAGAACATTCTCCTCAAAATGTTAACAACAGTATAATTTGCGCGCTTTATTATTCCATTTCCATTTGTATGGTAAGCCGTTATTCGCGTGTCGCACAGGTAGCTTCTAATTTATCTCCTGCATCACGGAATTAACGAACTCTGAACCTTGACCTGTAACAACTGTCTGAGGAACACCGTGTACACAAACAACATCCACGTACAACGCCCTTGCCATTTCGCGGGCTTCCTTACTCCGTAAGGGTACTATAATCAAATACCTTTTAAAAACATTAACTATGGGCATTACGTATCGAACCCCATTGTCCGATACACCCATGGGACCCACAAGGTCCATGTGTATTCTTCCAAAAGGAGCGGTGACGTCTGGATATTGCCGCCAAGGAGCAGGGTGCAAGTTCCCAACTCACTTTTAAAACGACTACCATGACGCACTTCCTTACATAATTTTCTACATCCCTTTTCATTCCAGGCCAGAAAGCGAACTTTCTACACCGACATAACGTAACTTTGGTTCCTCCGTGCCCTGCAGTGGCGACGAATGAGCCAGAGTTATCGCCTTGGAAATACTTGGGGGGTAGAATCACCACCTTAGTGGCTTCTCCGTACGGACTCACTAAACACATCATTTATTTCCACCTGTAACTCTGACAGGGCGGCATCTCATTGTACTCATCTTCAACAAATATACATAAATTTCCACCTGTAACTGAAAGGGCATCTCACATTATGCCCATCTTCAACACAATATACATAATTTCCACCTGTACCTCTAACAGGGGCGGCATCTCACATTATGCCCATCTTCAACACAATATAACATAATTTCCACCTGTACCTCTAACAGGGGCGGCATCTCACATTATGCCTTTTTTCTCTGAGTCTTTGCTCAATTTTCATTCTTGGGGCTTCCTTCTTTTAGCAAACTTATATGCTGGCTGCTCATCATGCAGCTCACTAATCTCCTGAATACTCCAGTCAAGTGTGTGGCCAATACACTCACTATTCAGGTCCATACATATCATATATTTTATTTTCTCATTTTTCGGCGCCTGTTTCTTTTTCTGCACTAGTGCAATACCTTGCCCCTCATTATCCACGTGTTCCACGGTTTTTGTTGTTCCCCATCCACAAACATTATCGCGCGTGTCCTTCTAATTCAATCTCAGTGTCCTGTTGAGCCTTCATCCTTGATAAAAAAAATCTGCTACTATATTTTCCTTGCCAGGCAAATGATTGATTTTGAAACCATACTCACTCATGAGAGTCTGCCATCTAGCTATCCTGCCGTTGGGACTAGCTACCTGTAACAACCAGACTAAAGGTCTGTGATCCGTGTGGATCTCAACAGGGTAACCCAGTATTAATGGGCGGTTTACGTGTAACCCATAAATTACAGTTAAAGCCTCTCGTTCAACTATATTGTTCCGCTGTTCTGCCGTATTCAATTTCTCACAAAAAAAGATACAGGTCTTAGTTTATCATCATTATCCTGTTATTGCAATACTCCACCAGTATTGTAGTAGGATGCGTAGAGTGACTGTACCAAGCATTCTATCCTTAAGGGTTGAGAACGCAATTTTTGTTTCATCCGTCCATATGAGTGGAGTTTTTTTTTTTTTTTTTTTTTTTTTAGTGTACCTTTCTTCCCTTTGTAAATCTTTAGAAAAGGAGCAACAATTTGTGAATAATTTGCAATAAATTTGCGATAATAATTAGTCAATCCAAGAAATGACTGTAAATCATGAACAGTTTGGGGGGCCGGGACGTTTTGTATGGCCTCCAGCTTGCTAGACTGAGGTCTTATTCCCTCTGAGCGGATGGCATGGCCCAGGTAATCTACTTTGTCCTTAAAAAAGTTACACTTCTCCATCTTAAGAGTCAGTTTGGCTTCCTTTAAGCGATCCAGAATTTGTTCTAAGTTATCTGCGTGATTAGAAAATATATCGCCCAGGATAATTATGTCATCAAGGTACACCTGAACCTTGTTGCTTAATAGTCCTGTAAGGACAGTGTTTATTATTTTCTTGAAGCAGGACGGGGCTGTTTTAAGGCCAAAGGGGAGGGAAGTAAATTCCCAATGTCCTGCTGGAGAAGAAAATGCCGTCTTCTCTCTGCTGATTTCATCTTGGGGGATTTGATGGTAACCCTGTTTCAAGTCTAGGCATGAAAAAAACTTACTATCTCCCAATTGATTGAGTATGGTAATTATATTAGGGAGTGGGTACCGGTCGTCCCGTAGTGTTTTATTAAGTGCCCGGAAGTCCAGACAAAGTCGTAGTACTCCATGTTTTTTTTTGCACTGGGATAAGTGGGGCATTATAGGGTGATCGCGAAGGGCGAATCACACCCTGTTGCTGGAGCGATATAAGTTGTTTATTTACTCTGTCATGATAACTGATAGGAATGTTATATGAACGCCTGTACACTACTTCATCAGTGTTTTGCTTGATGGTGCTTAAAAAAATAGGGCGTTACTGTTAATGGTTCTTGTTCTGTGGAAAACACTGTTATATATTTATCTATTAAGGACTTTAAAACCTGATTCTCTCTCTTCACTTGGGAATTTAGCGTCAACAATTTGATAGAGGCTTTTCTTCCTTACTTCAAGCTCTGCGGGCTTCAAGTCTGTTTTAGCTGTGTCAGCGGTCTGTACACTAGATACTTGTGGCAGATCAGCGTATAGCTCATGAGTGACAGGCTTCACAAATCCTAACGTTGTATTATCATCTATCTTTACACTCACTTTCAATATTCAAATACGGCACAGTGACATAAGATCTTTGATTGTCAGATGAAGGGGCTAACTTAACTATCCCTGAGCACTAGACTCTAGCCTGAGGAGTACTAACACAAGGCTCAAATAAAGCTTCACTTGCCTGTAGTTGCGTCACTAACGTTATGTAACCTGCAACAGATGCATGCAGTTGCAAAAGTTCCGCTGCTTGGAAACGTACGGCCTTATTTTCAGTGAGACCTTCTTCATTTCCATCTACATTTAGCTAAGATCCTTCACCTCTAGATATAAGACATATTTTTCCTGGCATAATTGTATGGTTTCCCCTTCTATTATCAGTTTTAAGCTTCGTTCTTTTGTTCCTCATTTAGTTGCAATGTTTTCAAAATAATCTCGTGCTACACGACAAATCAGTACTCAACATAATATGAGTCGGCAAATCTACATCGCGTGTTATCAATAAGTCTTGGAAACTACTTTTTCCTTCCATATTAACTTGTCTTTTACCGTCATTTTCAATATGGTATCTTTGCACAGAGACAATATTCACGGGTTTCGCTTCACAGTTATTTACTGCGAGCCCTAATTCTTTAACAATTTCATCCGTTAAAAACTCACACACGCTCCTGTTTCTAGGAGCGCTGCCACTTTTGCATATGTGTTATCATGAGTAGTGCGATCTGCCTAACAAAGTTACTCTTGAGTTATGTTGATTATAGCCTTCTTTTCATTATTTTTAAGGTCACTCCCTTGTTCGTTATAGCCTTCATCTTATTATATTAAAGGTTACTCCCTTGTTCGTTATAGCCTTCATCTTATTATATTAAAGGTTACTCCCTTGTTCGTTATAGCCTTCATCTTATTATATTAAAGGTTACTCCCTGTTTTGTTCTTCGCTCATTTTCCGTTTTTTCCACTGCAAGTGTGCATATTTATTTATTTATTTATTATTCATTTATTTATTTAATGTTATTTGTAGTAGATAACTGAGGGGGGCACTACCCTGGCCTCCTCTTCCTCTGATTCTCTTACTTCACACATTTATCTTAATACTTCACACTATTGTCCATATGCTTCATTTTTTTTTTCATGACTTTTTATCCATAGCTCACACTTTTCTTAGTATTTCACATTTTTTCTAGATCATACTCTACACTTCCTACCTGGGGGACGCGGGTTAGGCCTTTATAAAGTCACTCTATGGCTGCATGCCCGCCGCGGCACACCACCACCCTGTGAGGCGTAGAGCCCCGTGCTCCCCTCCATCCTGGGGTAACAATCCTAAAACAAACAAACCTGAGAGGCGGGACGCTGCCGCTGCCTGTCACCTGACACCCTCTCACTGATGAATGGATCGCGGCGCGGGTGGAGAGAGACTGCCCATCCCTTTCCACTCCGCCCGGGAAGGAACTCATGAATTCTCGGTTGAGTCGCGTCGGCATTGCACTACAGAACAACAGTGGTTGGCCAGAATCTCCATTACCATATCGTCAAAGTCCATGTCCTCCGGAAGAACCATTAATTATATAATTAAATCGTCACTATTATTTCCGCCACTTAAAACGAGCAAAGCTTAATGAAAATAAGAGGCGTTTTCTCGTCAGAGTAAATTAAACAAAAGCACTGTAAGCACATGTCCCTATTTATCCCTATACCGCTGCCGCCAGTTTTAGACCCTTCTTTTCTTGTATTAAATCAACTCTTTTATCACTCATTAATTACTCCATAAATGATCTCACTGTCTCGTATCCCTGGCAGCGTGATCCGGCTTAAGTTGTTATTGGAGACTGGTGTTCGGGGATAAACAAGGGAAAAAGAAAATATACATTTATTTAAAATTAAATGAAAGTAATTGCCTTACGCAATATTCTATGCTCAGACGATCATAACACTGGCATATTCAGCAATGGATGCAACATATGACAAACGACATGTCTTAAACATAATACTACAATATGTGCTCAGTTGTTGCCAATAATAATAACACTCGTCGTTCCACAAGCAGTGGTTTGTATCTCTGCTTACATCACAATCATTATGTACTCTCTTCACAAAATCCTAATAACACATTCCTGTAGTATAATCTACTACAAGTCATGGAAACACATTATTTTACCACACCCAGTGGTTTTACCTTTGCTTTACATCGCAAACAAATAATCACAATCCTGTCCCACTCACAATCCTACTTCACATCTCCTACATTATAATCTCCAGGACAATACAGTCGGTTTCCCTTAGATTCTCGAATTTCTACTCACGATTAAGATCACAACAGCCATCCTCGGCTGAGTGAGTAGCAGGTCTGCTTGAGGCGAGAACCAAGCTCGGTCTACCCATACCACTGATTTCTAGGCCACATTTTTCTTTGCTTTAGGCGGACTTACATCCTTGACACGCCCTTAATTTTCTACATAACCAATGGCCAATACTTCCTGTCACACCCATCTGCTCGCTCATTATGTTGTATTGTTTTACTTTTCCTGCTATTCGTGAGTCAGTCTTAAGACACTCCCTCAGTGATTTTTCTGTTAAATTATTGGCTCATAACATGTCGCCACGACTGACGTCACGGGTCAGAGTCTTTTTCAATGGTTGTTCACACTTTCTGACCACGCCCACTGGGCATCTGTTTTCTGTACCTGAGTCTGGGTATCTGTTTTCCTTTACCCTCGTTGTTTCCCCTCTTTGGTATTTGAGATGCTTACACTTATATATATGTCACCCTTTTTGTTAGTGTTTGTCCTGTCAGATGTTTACACAGTTGTATACCTGCTTTTCCTCTCTGGGTATCTGTTTTCCTTTACCCTCGTTGTTTCCCCTCTTTGGTATTTGAGATGCTTACACTGTTATATATGTCACCCTTTTGTTAGTGTTTGTCCTGTCAGATGTTTACACAGTTGTATATCTCCTCTGTTTCCTCGTTTTCTGGGTCCTGACAGATTGAGGTAACACATTTGCAAAGATTGGCTGATCTAAAGAAATATATTTACAAATTCCCAAGTATTCAACAAGTGCCTCACTAAGCAAAGAGTAGTCGGCGGTTTTTTTCGCCGAATTTGCTTATCACTCTCGACTGAAATGGGGATATCATAGTGGACACAGAGGAGGGCAAGTCCGTTCAGGCGCTCTTGGCCGACGGTTCTCCTCAGATAGGTTTTCAGCCTTTTTAATGCCGAGAAAGACCTCCCGGCTTCCGCGTTGGAGACTGGAAGCATCAACAGAGTTTTCAAGAGAATGGCGAGATTGGGGAACATGCTGGTGCCGGCGTGTGCCTGGGCTTCTTTGATAGTTTGGAAGACCGGAACAGACAATGCCCAGTGCCTTCACGAGTGTCAGGGATTCGATGTCGAGCTCGTAGAGCTTCGTCGCTTGAAGCACAGCCGCAACATCCGTTGTTTCAGGGCCTTTGAGGAGTTGCTTGAGCTGAAGTGCGACAGGCACTGTGTCGTCGCCGAACCGACTCTTCAACTCAGCCAAGACGTGGTCCACGAACGGAATATACACCGCCCGGCGGTAGTACTCCTCAGCATTCTCGCCCGGAACATTTGATCGCTGGGTCTGTCGTCCACAGAGTCGTGGCACAGGGATGGTGTTATGCGATGACCCCACCTCGACCAAAAGCTCTTCCGCTTTCATGAACACGTCGTGGAAATGATTCTCCGCATCTGCTCTGAATTTGGCAAAAATGGTCTCGATGCCACGAGTCGTGGCATAGGCTGACACCAGGGCCCGTATCCTCGACAACTATTAATACTAAACTTGGTATTAACTTTCGACTTTGGTATTAACTTTACTCTCAAAGTGTATCCTCAACAACTATTAGCCTAATACCTTCTCTTAACTTTGGTATTAACTTGAGAGTGCTGGCGAGGACTTCTAAACACTTAATAGTAAAGTTAATAGTGAAACCCAGACCCAGACCCATATCAACATGGCAGAGAGGTACACATGCAAATGAAAAGATGACATTAAAATTGCATTAAAATGTCATTTAGAATATGATTTATAATTATTGCTGCCGGTTATTCATATTGAGATAATGGTGGTAAGAAAGCTTGTTAGAGACGTCTGCCAGTGTGAGGGAGGAGGAACGAAAGGTCGAGGTGACCACATCGCGAACATCATGACTTATGAGTGAAGTAAAACGAGGTTACTTGGTTTCTGTTTACAAAGTTCCAAGTGGAAAAACAACTTTATTGTGAATTCAGTGTATACTGTTCTGGAGTATTGTGTTTACTGAGTGAATTGGTGACCAATCTGTTGCTATTTGTGTCTTGCTTGAAGATATTCATCATTGGATTCAAAGCTATGGTATTAATGTGCAATAGTCGTCATAACAAAATACGTAGTAATTAATTATATATGTCAACCTATTTATTTTCATGAGATCATGGTATGACCACTGAAAAACATAGCTTTTTATCTTGGCTCCATTACAAATTCAGTATATAATTACTCTATTAGTGGAATCTAGTTTTCAGCATCTTTTATTATTATGCCAATATTCTAAGCACTCAGCTTGCAAACATGCTTAGGTTTATGTTGTCAGTTTGGGTCGGACTTATGTGAACACTTTACCAAGTGACCTAAGATTACTCAGTGCTCGCAAAGCTATGGTATTAACGTGCAATGGTCATCATACCAAAATACGTAGTAATTAATTATATATGTCAACCAAATTATTTTCATGAGATCATGGTATGACCGCTGAAAACATAGCTTCTTTTATCTTATCTACATTTCAAATTCAGTATATCATAATTCATAAATTCAATAAAGTAGTGGAACCAGTTTTCAGCATCTTTTATTATTATGCCAATATTCTAAACACTCAGCTTGCAAACACGCTTAGGTTTATGTTGTCAGCTTGGGTCGGACTTAGGTGAACACTTTACCAAGTGACCTAAGATTACTCAATGCTACCCTATAGGTATACTACATCTTTGATTGTAAGTTCATCAGAGAGCACTGGAGAGCAGCATGAGTCTAATTAGGTGCTAATGAATATCCTGCCTGCATCACAGACTACATAAAATGCAAATATGATCAGTGCCTAAAGGTGTTATAAGCTAATGATGGTATATATATATATATATATATATATATATATATATATATATATATATATATATATATATATATATATATATATATATATATATATATATATATATATAAAACTGTCTGCCCTAATGTCCTCCCACTTTGAAGGCCAAATGACGCCCCTGATTGTAACAACGCACCTTGTAACACCCATGACTGGGTGCCGGTGCAAATCTCCTCATTTAACACCGAGAAATTAATCTAGGCTCTAGGGAACTCGGAAAAATCCAAGTTAGAGAGTGCTGGCTGTGGAGATTGAACCAGTGACCTTCGACATACAAAGCCATGTCTGTCAGTCGAGCCAATAAAGGTAAAGGTAAGGTTGGGGCATACGCTGTAGCAGCGCGTGGCCTCGGTGCTCATCTCCGTAACATTGGGCCTTGAGCCTGTGGTGAGAGGGAGCCCATTACCCCGGGACACAGGGCCAGTGTGACATCCGGGTTACCACAGTTTCCCCAGGTAGTCATTTATCGACCAGCCCGAGAGGGAGGATGATCAGCTGGGTGAGCTGCACGCCGACTGCCCAGGCCGGGATTCGATCCCGGGCCCGCGTAGAAGCCAGGCATGCTGACCACTAGACCACGGAGGCGTATTGGAGCCCAATCTTAAGTGAACCCACTCACAATGGCACACAATTTTTTTTTCCGGTAATCATTTCTGCTAATCATTTCTGTCGAAAAACAGCACAAAATATTTTCACCCTTCCACCCTACCCTCCTAAGTAATAAAAAAAAAGTGACAAAATCATAGCCTTGAGGCAGTAATATTCAGCCCCAGCATCAAAAAATTATACTGCTGCCCTATGAAAGGCATCTCTTAACTCCGATGAAGTAGGTGGTGACTGGTGGAGCAGCTTCATTGTCATCCCTTGCAGTGGCAGGTGTCATTGGGCCAGCAGATGATGAAGCAGTGGCTGGTGTCATTGGGCCAGCAGATGATGAAGCAGTGGCAGGTGTCATTGGGCCAGCAGATGATGAAGCAGTGGCTGGTGTCATTGGGCCAGCAGATGATGAAGCAGTGGCTGGTGTCATTGGGCCAGCAGATGATGAAGCAGTGGCAGGTGTCATTGGGCCAGCAGATGATGAAGCAGTGGCTGGTGTCATTGGGCCAGCAGATGATGAAGCAGTGGCTGGTGTCCTAGGGCCAGCAGATGATGAAGCAGTGGCAGGTGTCATTGGGCCAGCAGATGATGAAGCAGTGGCAGGTGTCATTGGGCCAGCAGATGATGAAGCAGTGGCTGGTGTCATTGGGCCAGCAGATGATGAAGCAGTGGCAGGTGTCATAGGGCCAGCAGATGATGAAGCAGTGGCAGGTGTCATTGGGCCAGCAGATGATGAAGCAGTGGCAGGTGTCATTGGGCCAGCAGATGATGAAGCAGTGGCAGGTGTCATTGGGCCAGCAGATGATGAAGCAGTGGCAGGTGTCATTGGGCCAGCAGATGATGAAGCAGTGGCAGGTGTCATTGGGCCAGCAGATGATGAAGCAGTGGCTGGTGTCATTGGGCCAGCAGATGATGAAGCAGTGGCTGGTGTCATTGGGCCAGCAGATGATGAAGCAGTGGCTGGTGTCATTGGGCCAGCAGATGATGAAGCAGTGGCAGGTGTCATTGGGCCAGCAGATGATGAAGCAGTGGCTGGTGTCATTGGGCCAGCAGATGATGAAGCAGTGGCTGGTGTCATTGGGCCAGCAGATGATGAAGCAGTGGCAGGTGTCATTGGGCCAGCAGATGATGAAGCAGTGGCAGGTGTCATTGGGCCAGCAGATGATGAAGCAGTGGCTGGTGTCATTGGGCCAGCAGATGATGAAGCAGTGGCAGGTGTCATTGGGCCAGCAGATGATGAAGCAGTGGCTGGTGTCATTGGGCCAGCAGATGATGAAGCAGTGGCTGGTGTCATTGGGCCAGCAGATGATGAAGCAGTGGCAGGTGTCATTGGGCCAGCAGATGATGAAGTGGCTGGTGTCATAGGGCCAGATGATGAAGCAGTGGTGTCAGCAGATGATGAAGCAGTGGCTGGTGTCATAGGCCAGCAGATGATGAAGCAGTGGCTGTGTCATAGGGCCAGCAGATGATGAAGCAGCGGCTGCATGGCAGATGTTGAAGCAGTGGCTGTTGCCAGCTAATGGTATCTTTTGCACAAGTAATGAACAATGTGCTGGGATGGTCTCTAGCAATACTGATAACGTGTGTATCTACAAAGAATATGAATTTAAGGGTAATTAATAAATTGTTTTAATGAGAATATAAAGTTTTTGCCAAAAACATACAGGCCAGTCAATATTTCACTGCTGCTTGACTGTTGCTGCTGTCCTATCCCTAGTACATCATGTCAATGCTGAGTGGCTCTGGTACCCCTTCAAATACATGAGACGAGCAGCCTATGATGTCATACACCAGTTTATCTACCACAGTTAATGTCATAGTTATATAGGCAGGCGCCTGCGTACCTGTGGTGCCACATGTGTGGGGCACTCAGGTGCTGGGGGAAATCTCATTGTTATGATGGGGCAGGGGTAAACCAGTGTATGCTGTGAGGCCTTGGTGTGGAAGTTCCCTGCCTGAACTGTGCAGCTAATCCCCATACAGTGAGGGCCTTTTTACTCCCTCAGGGCTGTGCAGCTGAGAGAGTGGTGTACATGAGTGTGAGTGAGTGTGTGCCTGTAGTAAGTGTGTGCCTGTCTTGGCTAAACCTTTTGGGGGGGGAAAACAACCAGTATTTAGATAGATTGATAGTCATTGACAGATGAACATTAAAAAAAATTTCTATATCAAATATGCAGTTCACTGCTATGAACTTATTAACTTTAGCTGAAATAAAGGCATTGTGGCCAGTATAGCTGCATTGTGAGCAGCACACAAAAACTAACTAATATGTGTTTTACATTTAAAGACATAACAACTAAAAAAATTACCAGTCTGTTGCTGCTCATTCTGCACTTGGCAATGCAAAAATAAAAATATTTTTTTGTACGTTGTACCAACTCTCTCACAGTCATCCTGCGTACGGGGGTCCACTCCCAGGAAGGCACTGTCAGGTATAAATGTGAAGCAAGTTTCTTAATCGTTTCACTATGGCATGCTATGCTTTTTATTTCCCATAACTTCTCCAATAACATTTAATACATGCTGTGATGGAAAGTAAATCAGTACCAATATTTTATTTACATGCATCATAAGACATTAACTTTTTAGTTGTTATGAACATGGCCATAAATACTACTTTTCATTACCTACTTTTCTAAAATGCTTTTCTCTAAGTAGGAGGATATTACACAATACAGCTATACAAAAAATTCAAAGCATTAATCTTAATTCCATTCTTGAGTACTTCTAACCTAACATTATATCACCAGAAACTGTTTGACCAATGCTATCAAAATAATATTTTAATCTTACTTTACCATTCTCATCAAATCTACCTATTCCGATATAGTCTTAACATAAAATATTTGTAAAAGTGTTGAGAGCCTGGCATGCCCAACCCACCCACCCCCCAAAAAAATCTAAATAAGGAATAAATAAAATAACAGGTAAATATGACTAGACTCTCTTATACTAACCCCTTTCCACCCTAACAAACTTGGGGACCTACCATGTTAGGTTAGGACGTGTTTGGTAGGACAGGTTTAGCAGGAGTTGGTTTAGTTATGTTAGATTGTTGAGGGAGTGGGGGTTGCAGCAGAAATGGTCATGATGATGCTATTCACATGGAGCAGTAGGAAAAAGTATGTCCTCTTGGAAACTCTGTGGTTGTGTTTGTATACAAAAATACCCATTTGACGAGGTTAGGTTAGTTTGCAAGTTACTTGAATCATGGATATGTGAATATGTAACAAAAAAATAAAAGCGTTAACCTTAATTTCATTATCTTGAGTACATTCCAATCTAACATTATATCACCATAATCTGTTTGACCAATGCTATAAATATACTATTTTAATCTTACTTTACCGTTCTCACGAAACCTACCTATTCCCATATAGTCTTGACATAAAGTACTTGTAAAAGTGTCCATAGTCTGGCATGCCTAGCATCCCCCCCCAATAAAAATATATAATAAACAAATAAAAATAAATAAAGAATAAAAAAAGGGCAAATATGCCTTAACTATCTATACCTACCTCTTCCCCCAACAAACTTGGCATGTTGTAGGACAGGTTTAGCAGGAGTTGGTTTAGTTATGTTAGATTGTTGAGGAGTGGGGTTGCAGCAGAAATGGTCATGATGATGCTATTCACGTGAGCAGTAGGAAAAGTATGTTCTGTTTGGAAACTCTGTGGTTGTGTTTGTATACAAAAATACCCATTTGACGAGGTTAGGTTAGTTTGCAAGTTACTTGAATCATGAATATGTGAATATGTAACAAAAAAATAAAAGCATTAACCTTAATTTCATTATCTTGAGTACATTCCAATCAAACATTATATCACCATAATCTGTTTGACCAATGCTATAAATATACTATTTTAATCTTACTTTCCCATTCTCACCAAACCTACCCATTCCCATATAGTCTTGACATAAAGTACTTGTAAAAGTGTCCATAGTCTGGCATGCCTAGCATCCCCCAATGAAAAAAATAATAAACAAATAAAAATAAATAAAGAATGAAAACAGGGCAAATATGCCTTAACTATCTATACCAACCCCCTCTTCCCCCCCAACAAACTTGGCATGTTAGGTTAGGATGTGTTCGGTAGGACAGGGCAGGTTTGGCATGGTTAGGTTTAGCTATGTTAGGTTGTTGAGGGAGAGGGGGTTGTGGCAGAAATGGTCATAATGAAACTATTCAGATACAGAATGAAAAGGTATGTTCTGTTTGGAAGGTCAGTGGTTGTGTTATTATGCAAAAAATACCCACTTGATTAGGTTAGGTTAGTTTGTAAGCTGATTGAACCATGAATATGTGATTACCAACCTTGTTACAGCTTCTGCCACTTCAGTCCACGCTCTCTTCTTATCCTCAGGGGTGATACTCTTCCCATAACACCCTCTGATTGTACGTATTTTTTCATGAATTTGATGTAAGAAGACCGTTTCATCTGGCGACCAATTAAACTTACTCCTTTTCTGCGCTGGTTCTCCGGCCCGTAGATCATTGGGGCAGATGACGTGGTTATGGTGCGGTAATTTCAGCAGAGCAAGTTGTGACGCAGGCGGGGAGATAAGGGTATTGACGAGTGACGGAGTAAAAACAGCCTTTGAGGCTGCTTCTATCTGCCACAAAACTCAGTATTTTCTTGTGTTTGCCATTTATTATGTTTCTGTTGTACATTTATACATCTTTTCTTTATTTTTCTTTTGAAATATATACTTAATTCATGTCGGATGTTTACGTTTTGCACGGAGGCGTCCTTAGCAACGAGCCCGCCATAAAGAAGAAGAAGAAGAAGATAATAGTAGCCAGGATTTGCTAATACCTACACTCAAAGTTGACGAGGATAGCTTTTACTCTTAATAATTTGAAACTATTAACTTTGATAGTAACTTTAAGAGTAAAAGTTAATAGCTCTCGAGGATACGGGCCCAGGTCGCCATCTTTTCTCTGAAGAGTTCGGCTCTGCTCGAGAGCATGCGCCAATATACACTCCACTACAACCAGTCCAACGAGAAAGCGGGGAACACTATGGCGATGAGAAGGAGCCCAGCGGTGGCGTCAAGTTCGTCCTCGAGAAAAACAGCGATGACAGGCAGAAATTCAACGAAAACCAGCACTGCGTCATGCCTCTCAATCCACCTGGTGGGGCACAGGGGAACAAGCTTTTCGCGCTTGGCCGAGGTAGGCTTGACAACTTCTGTGAAGCGGCGAGAGCGCATATTCCAAGAATGAACGAAGTTATACACCTCGGTCAGTGTTTGAAGAGCGATCTTCACTTCCTTGACGTCACACGCCTTCGTCAGCACTAGATTCTGCCGGTGGTTAAAGCAGTGGATTGGCTTGGCCAGGGTGTCCTTCTTCATGAGTACTGCGGCACACCCTTTGAATTTTCCCATCATGGCACTTGCTCCATCGAAACCAAGTCCCCTGCACTTTGCCATGTCCAATCCAAGGTCTTCAGCGGTGCGCAAAACGAGCCAGGCTAAACCTTTACCGGTGAGGTCTTGGGCGTGCACAAAGGCAAGGAAGTCTTCCCTTATTTCCTCTTCGAAGTGCAGAATGATGAAAGTGCCTGCACTAAAACCTACTTTCTGCCTGCATGTGAGGAATGAGGTCACAAAGATTTTTTCCTAGGCCTTTAAATCTTGCTCTATAATATTCAATATACGATTCCGTAACTTAAACACTGAAAATATATAAAGAAAATCCTGAGTTCTCCAGAAATGCAGGAGAAAGGTACCAGTTTTCGTTTTGATTCTCTCAGAAAGTGGACATTTTAGCAGATGGGGGGAGGGGGGGGTCGTCCGACACTCCCGCCCCCCCCCCTGGGTACGGCGTACTACGGCCCTGTACGAGTATATAGATTATTAGACGAGTGCGGGGCCCATAAGAGCGCGGGTCCCTGGGCACGTGCCCGTTGTGCCCTGGCCCTGTAGGAGAGTGAAAAATTACATCAGACACCGAAAAAAATAAAATCTTGCCTGAGCATCCCGTCCACCTCCACATAGTAAAGCCCAAGGAACCTATAGAGGAGGAGTTTTTTTAAAGTTTGGAGGACAGCGTCCAGAGCTATCTAGAGGCGGCCGGCTTCGCTCCCCAGCTCTCTAGCTTTTTAGGGGTATCCTAAATATATTTTATGTTTTCTCAATTTATGTGTATTTCAAATATTTTAGTTATCCCAATATTTTATTTTTGGGGCCCGGGCCATCTGGCTCCCCACCCCCGTATCCGCGCCTACATGTGCCTACAGCCGACGACACATTCCGTATTATAGTTGCAGCACATTATAAGCGAGTTAGGTTTCTACTCACTATCCGCAAACACTCTAGATTTTCTGGGAGGGCGGAGATTTTTTGGGGGGCCATAAACATAAAAATCTGTTTACTAGACACCTTGAGGATTACAAAAATGTAAGTGAGAAAAATATATCACCATGGTGCATGGGGACCCATCTTCCGACTAGACTATCTTAACCGAGTATGAAGCCGACAGCTGTAGCAAAAAGTTTGAAAACGCCGTTCAAGGGAGGCTGCTGTTTAGTTTACTACTGGAAGGGATGAAAGAGTGGAGATTCTGGTTAACCCTTTCATTTGGACACGAGAAAGGAGGGGCGTGGAGTCGCTAGGGCAGGATAACGGGGCTGAACTAGGCTATATGGGTCTACCTCCATGATATGGGTCCTAGCGCATGGCGGCCATATTCCGCTCGCGCCCAGTCCCTCCTCCCCTCCCTCCCCAATCCCTGCTCTAAGGGATACACAGCTGTTACCGGCGCCCTTCACGCGGAGATGAGGTGACGAGAGGATTGAGTAAATGATACAGTGCCGTGAGGCAGCGGCGGCGTGGGGCACAACGGGCGGGAGGCAGAGAATAGGACTTGGTGGAATGGGCGGCGGCGCGCGCGTGAGTGCGGCCCGTGTGATGTGATTGGTCAACTCGCGGCCAACCCCGACATTGTGTTCTCCAACAGCGTCACTGTTCCTGCCACCCTTCATGTACAGACGAGCCGCCAGCAGCCGTAAGTGACTGTTACCATGGCCACAGTGCGGTGACGAGGGGCAGGAGAGGCCAGGGCCGCGGAATGAGAGGCAGGGAGCGGGGCGCGGGGCGAGGGAGAAGGACGGGTGTCGCCCGGCGGCGGGCACGTCACCAGAGGCCACTTTGTGCTTTATCTGTCGCCCTTTACTGTGACGGTACTGGCGCCTCTCACACCGAGACGAGGTAATGTGAGCTTCAGGTCAATGGAGGCACCCCGCCGGGCAGCAGCAGGGGACGGGCAGGGCAGCGAAGGGTCGGGGCGGCGTGGCGGCGGTGGCCCGTGACGTGATGGCCGTTACGCTGCGACTCATTCACAGGTATTACACTAGCGTGGACGGCTTTCCTGTGTCTGCGGGCTGTTGGCACTCCTCCTAGTGGACGTCGTGTTTAAAACAAAAATCAGTATGAAGATGACGTAGCAGCGGTAAGCATGTGAGAGCTCCGGCCGTGGCGGGGCAGCGTTTGGGGCGGCCATTTTACAGTGTGAGGCGAGGCAGCGCGATGGAGCCCCGCAGGGCGTGCAGTGCTCGCCGCGACCCGTCGTCGCTCCGGTGATGTCAGCTGACCATCTCGGAGTGTCCCGGGGCGTCCAGTGACTGTGTAACCTGCACGTTGATGGCGTAACACAGCAACAGCCTTTGAACTCTACTTGACACCTCGTGAGGCAACACACACACACACACACACACACACACACACACACACACACACACACACACACACACACACACACACACACACACACACACACACACACACACACACACACACACACACACACAGACACACACACACACACACACACACACACACACACACACACACACACACACACACACACACACACACACACACACACACACACACACACACACACACACACACACACACACACACAGACACACACACACACACACACACACACACACACACACACACACACACACACACACACACACACACACACACACACACACACACACACACACACACACACACACACACACACACACACACACACTGTCGCCACCTCCGCCACACTCTTCAAAATGGACGGAACAATAATATTAACAATAACAACAGTAATAACAGCCTTAAAAAAAAAAAAAAAAAAAATCCCAAACTCGGCGGCGACTCAGCCAGCCTGGTCACATTTAGGCCTCCGTTGACTACCTGCGCCCCGCCTCGCCGCTCTCTCCCGGCTAATATTTGAGCAATTTCCGGATACCACATCAACAATGCTTTCGACGGCGTAGGGGGCAAAATGGGTAATTGTGTACACAGTTTCTAGCGGGCTCTTCATCGTCCTACCTTTCCTCGCCCGTGAATGGCCGCGTCGATAGAGTGAGGGAAAAATATCCTTGACGGGGAAACGAAGAGAATGATAGTAACTGTTGACTTCGGTGGTGCTGGTGCTGGTGGTGGTGGAGATAGGAATAGGTTGTTTTTGGTAGTTGAAGTGATGGTAGTGAAAATAGGAAATGGTGGTGGTCTTGGTGATGGTGGTGCTAATAGATTCATCACCACGCTAACACCAATCAGTCAAGAGCGTGTTTCGTTGACTCAAGGAATCATATTTAGTATAACACGGTGCAAATGACTGATTATTTTCTTCTGCTCAAATCTTCTCAGGCGGTGCTTTTGTTTTAGGTCGAAGTAAATCATTTTACATTTGCGTTTATTTCCATGCATCGGCTGAAGAATTCGCTTTTGGCTCATAAGTGTTTTTCACATTCACGGTGCAGAGGCCTTCTCAAACTATTACTAGGCTTAAATAACTACCCATAGAAGCACCCACAACCGCTATGAAAGCCTTATTGAATGTGAATGTTTGTGGATAACGATCCAGAACATCTATTTTGAGCTACATTCAAAATTCACAACGCTTAAAGTCTTGTCGAACTATCAAAAGGTAAAGTTGGGGGTACGCTGTAGCAGCGCTCCGGTGGCTCAATCAGTAGAGCGGTGCGCTGCGAGGCTTAACGGCCAAACAGGCGGCGGTTGGAGCCCCGCTCAGGCCGGATTCTTTCGGGTGACTTGGAGTGGTTACTGTCCCCCCTTGAGCAAGGGGGATGGGGTGTGTGGTGTGTGAGGTCCTCCCAGAGATCGACGATAATGAGCGGGAGGGAACCTGCTGGCGAAAGCGAGTCCAACTCGTGATCAGGCCACGGTAAATTACACACACACACACACACACACACACACAGACACACAGGCACACAGACACACACACACACACACACACACACACACACACACACACACACACACACAGACACACACACACACACACACACACACACACACACACACACACACACACACACACACACACACACACACACAGACACACACACAGACACACACACACACACACACACACACACACACACACACACACAGACACACACACACACACACACACACACACACACACACACACACACACACACACACACACACAGACACACACACACACACACACACACACACACACACACACACACACACACACACACACAGACACACAGGCACACAGACACACACACACACACACACACACACACACACACACACACACACACACACACACACACACACACACACACACACACACACACACACACACACACACACACACACACACACACACACACACACACACACACACACACACACACACACACACACAGGCACACAGACACACACACAGGGATAGTTAGCGACCTACTAAACTATACTCAAACGAAAAATAATCACAATACAAACAAAACTTGAAAAAAAATCTCACTCAGAAATAGGCCCACCCAAATTTCGACTCTCTCGCTCTCTCTTCGCGCACGAAAAAACATCGCCATAATTTACATACAAAGTTGGTAAGTACTCCGCACTGCACTTTTTCTACGTTTTATTATTGTTTTTTCATGGGTGTTTTTTTTACGTTTTTTCTTCTTTTTTAGGAACTTTACTTACGACAATTTTAATGTGATAATGCGTGAGAGCGTGAGGGAGTGAGAGAGAGAGAGAGAGAGAGAGAGAGAGAGAGAGAGAGAGAGAGAGAGAGAGAGAGAGAGAGAGAGAGAGAGAGAGAGAGAGAGAGAGAGAGAGAGAGAGGCGGGGGGGGAGAGGAGCAGGGTTGTTTGATTTAAATCACTGATTTAAATCAAGATTTAAATCACCGATTTAAATCAAGATTTAAATCAAATGATTTAAAAAATCATTGATTAATTTAAATCAAGATTTAAATCAAATGATTTTTTTTAAATCATTGATTTGAATCAAGATTTATATTGTTCGATTTTTTTTTATTTCATTGATTTAGATCTTGATGTTATTGCAGGGCAACAATACAGACTGGAAAAATAAACAAATAAAACACTCTAGCTTTGACATCAATGTTTTCCCTGACAACTTCACAAATTTACCTGAGCTGCTATATGTTCAGTCAGCCACGCCTGGTCCGTCTAGTGTCCTGGGGCAGAACAAGACGTTGACCGCCTTTCGCACGTTGTCTTGCTGAGGCAGAGTGATGGTTTTATAAGTATTTTACAACGTGAACCACATGTTCTTCTATGTTACCAATTTCCAAATCATGAGCCAAAACATTTAGAATGTGTGCAGGGCAACCATGGGTTAGCAACCTCTGTTCATTTGCTTTTTTTTTATTACAGCTAAAGAAACAGCTCAAGGCCAACAAACAAAGCTGTAAAAAAAAAGCCCGCTCATCGCTATTCCCACAAAAACAAAAGTAATGAGCGGCCAAAAGAGAGGTCGATCTCGGGAGGAGAGGTGTCTTAATTCTGGATCTGGATCTGGATTGATGATGCACAGGGCAGCCGTACAGGTGCATAACACACATGTTTGTTGGCTGTTGGGGGGACGGGGAGCTGGTGTGCAGGGGAGGGAAGTGAGTCAAGTGTAATTGTTAGTGTTGGTGTGTTGTGGTGACAAGTGAGTGTGTATTTGTTTTCTGAATGAGTCTATTGTACCGCAGTCTGTTGAGGGAGGCTGTTCCAGTGGTGTGTGGTGCGTGGAAAGTATGAGTGCTTGTATGCGTCAGTGTTAGTGTGATATGTTTGGTATGTGTGTGTTACGAGTACATTGACTGTTTGCGTTGTGTAGGTATGTTTGTGGGTCAATGTGAGTGTTTGTGATCTTGTACATAAGTGTGTGTGCTTGTCTGCGTATGTGTTCCATGTTTATCTGTTGCCCGTGTTGTGATGCCAGGCGTTCGAGTGTAATTGTTTGTAATGAGCCTAGCCGCCTTGGTGTTGATTTGTTCTAAGCTATCAACGTTTCTGTGTGTGTGAGGATCCCACACAATGGAGCAGTATTCCAGTGTTGGTCTCACAAGTGTGTCATAAGCTATGTGTTTAATGTCAGGTGTGCAGTTATGTAAATTCCTCCTCAGGAACCCCAGTGTTCTGTAGCACTAATATGGTCTATGTGGGTGTTGAATTTCAAGTTAGTTGAGAGATGGATACCAAGGTACCTGTGTGTGAATTGATTCTAAATCTGAATTGTGGAGAGTGTAAGTGTGATGTTGTGCGCTCTGGTGAATCTTAAAAGTTTGCATTGGTCTGGTCGGAAGTGCATCTGCCAGGTGCACCCACCGCTGGAGGGCGTCCAAGTCGTTTTGTAGTAGTCTGCAGTCGTCAGTAGTCTTTACTGCTCTAAACTATCATCGGCAAATAGTCTAGTGGAAGAGTTAGGCGATGACAGTGGAAGATCGTTAATGTACAGGACGAAAAGAAGGGGCCTAGAACGGTGCCTTGTGGGACACCTGAAGAAACAGGGACAGTGTCGGATGAAGATCCGTCAAGAAGAACACGTTGAGTCCTGTTAGTAAGAAATGCAGTGATCCAGTGAAGAATAGGTCCTGAAATACCGTAGTATTTCAATTTTAATGTCAGTCTTTTGTGCGGGACTTTGTCGAAGGCTTTGGCAAAATCTAAAACAATAGTGTCAACTTGTTTAATGTCACGTCGGTCAAGTAGCCTCGTAGCCTCGTCATGTCGTGATATGTAGTAATGAGTTGCGATTCACATGAGCGTTTGGGTCGAAAGCCGTGTTGTGAGTCAGTAAGGATGTTGTTTGCGTCAAGGTGATTCATTATGTGTTTGTGTATTATGTGTTCGAAAATTTTACATGGAATCGATGTTAGTGAGATGGGCCGATAATTGGCTGGGTCAGTCCGGTCACCTGTCTTGAATAAAGGATTAATGTTTGCCAAAAGTCAGTCAGAGGATAATGAGGTGGATGATAACGATTGGGCGAATATGGCCTGAAGGCTGGGGGCAAAGGATTTAAGGATGAAGGCGGGAATGTTGTCGGGGCCAGTCGATTTGGTTGTGTCGAGTCCTTCCAGTAATTTCTGTATTCCGTTAGTCGTGATGTCAAGAAGGGCTATGGGGGGGAAGGGGCTGTGAGGCATGTTTGGTGTCAGGTTGTGTTCTTGTGTGTACACCGATTGGAACTGTGTGTTGAGTATTTGTGCTTTGTGTTGTGGGCTGGTTACTAATGTGTTAGTGTTGTCTTTAAGTGATGTAATCGTGTTAGTGTCATGTTTGCGCGTCTTAAAGAACCTGAAAAAGTTTCTTTTGTTATTTCTTACGTTGTCTGTTGGGTAAGTTACTATGGGTTTGCGTTCCGCTACTTTTATGTTTTTGGCAAATGTCTTTTGGTGGTTTTTGTAAACGGTCCAATTATCTGTTGTGTTGTATGTCTGCGCGCGTCTGTAGAGTCTTTGTTTCTTGCGATGTTGTCTGCGTAGATCCCTGGAAAACCAGGGGAGTGTGTACCTACTAGAAAGTGTTTTTTGTGGTATGTGTCTGTTCATTGAGGTGTGTATGGTGTGTTTCAGGTTGTTCCAGTTGGTGGAAGGAAGTCTTGTGTTTGGGTCACTCGCAAAAAAGTCAGTGCTGAAGGCAGTTAGGTCTTGTTTGATCATGTCTAAGTCAGCCCTTGAATAAAGGAATATCTGTCTGGGTCTCTGTTTATGTCTAATCGGTTGAAGGTCAGCGTCAACGATGAGTATGTCATGGTCACTAAGTCCTGGAACAACCTGAGTGTTTGTTATGTTAAGAATGTTGTTGGTGAGAAAAAGGTCAAGTGTGTGTGCTGTGGTCAAAGGGCCACCGTGGCCAGCGGGGCGTGTTACAATGTGTGTCCGTGTTGGCTGGAGTACTGTTTGTGAGAGTGAAAATGTATTTATGATGTCAACGAATGTGTCGTGTAGTTGGCGTCTGTTTGTGTGGGGAATAATGAAGTTGGGGGCGTCAGCATCGGGAGGGCCAAATGGGGATGCTGCAGTCCAGTCAATGTCGGGGAGGTTGAAATCATCTGTGATCCAGATGTGTTTGTCTGCCTGTATGCGTGAAAGAGAAATTTGAAGGTTGTGTAAATAGTCTGTATTAGTAGAAGGCGGTCTGTAAAAAGCAGCAATAAGAAGAGATTTACAGTTGAAGGTTTGTAAGTGGACTCAGGTGATTTAGCAGTCTGTATCAAGGTCAGGCCTATGCTGAACACAAAGACCCGGCTTGGTGGCGATGATAACACCGCCACCTTTGCCAAGGTCTGTCGGGCGGTCTTTACGGAATACTGTCATGCTAATGGGGGGAGGGAAAAGCTCACTACTCTCAACATCAGAAGTTAACCAAATCTCAGTCCCTATACTATTATGTCAAGGTTATGTGTAGGGTTTGTTTCCCGGGATCCCGGACAATTTTCAAGGTTTAATACTCCCGGGATATTTTTGCACATCCCGGGAATTCCCGGGATGAAATTAAGTACAAAAATAGGGGCAAATTTGACTGTAGGATGGTTGTGGACTTGTGGTTCTATTTATATTTATATACAGGGTGTGGAATGTTTTGTGTGTGTGTGAAGGAAGGACTTACTGTTTAGGTATTCTCTTTAATATTATAAAGCAGCCACGGCACTCCCGTTACCCGTAACACAGCTCGTATAATGAACACCATGTCTGCATATTCCACGTTGCTGTATGTATACGACATTGAAATGAGCGTGACAACTTAACAAAATTACAAGAAAAACAGCGCACTTTCCCTCCTCGCGTGAGTGACCGACCAGTGACGGTTGACAGTAAACTGTCTGTCTGTCTGCCTGCCCGCACAGCTGATCGCTGTTGCCATAGTTCCCAACGCTTTAGCTACTGGTTGCTGCGATGGTACGTAACGATTTTTTTATGTTGGACATGTAATGTGACTAATGTCTAACTATCATCTTTGGGTAATGACATACCAAAAAGAGTAAGAAAAATAACATATTTTAGGATAGATAATAACGTTGTAAATAATAACATTTAATTCATGTTATAAATAAAGAATGTTTACTACATTTTCTGTCATTAAGTACTCTCTTCATTTCAATGGAAACAAATGTATTTTTCTATCATCGATAATGAACTATAATTTACATTGTCATTCGCATTGGAATTCGGAAGCAGAACAAAAATAAAGCAGTAAAGGAAGCAGTTAGCTCTTATTCTTGTTCCTTTTACTTTGTTGAGGAACAAAGTGTTTGATGGAAATTTGGAATTAAACATTAAGTGGAATTAGTCAGACAGTCAATCTACAGTAATATTTCTGCATATCTATTAATGTTAAGCACATCAAAAACCTGAAAGGGAGACTAGGAATAATGTGCAATTTTAGACAATTGAAAATCCCGGGAATTCCCGGGATTCCGGGATTAGAGCTAATTTTATCCCGGAATCCAGGACAAAGAAAAAGGTCCAAAACGACAATTCCTAGTTATGTGTAGTGATTGGATGGTGAAATTGAGCTATTTTGTTTTTAATACTACTGAAATTAATTGTTAATAGTGGGAGGGAAGTGTGGCTATGACGCGGTGGATGTGGAAGTAAAGAGCTCGGCGAAGATGGTGATGATGGAGGAGAAGAAATGGGAGAGAGTGAAGAAGTGGAGGAGGGAGGTGGAGCCGGAGGCGATGAGCAAAGGGAGGAAAAGGAAGCAGGGACCAGGGAAAGTGGAAGAGTAGGATTGGGGGAGGGTGATACGGCAGACCTGGGTGTGTTAGTAACGGAAGGGAGAGCCTGTCAGCCTTAAACACACACTTCCTGGCCTCGAACACACACTCACAGGTTTCAATAAGTGTGCAAAATTAGTGTTCACCCATAAACACACACACTTACATTCTTCAAACACACACTTACATGCCTTAAAAAGTGTGTTAAGTCTTTTCAGTCATATATACACACTTTCTGGCCTCAAACACACACTTACAGGCTTCATCAAGTGTGCAGTCAGTGCTCAGCCTTAAACACACACTTCCAGGCATCAAACACACACTTACATGCCTTAAAAAGTGTGTTAAGTCTTTTCAGTCATATATACACACTTTCTGGCCTCAAACACACACTTACAGGCTTCAGTAAGTGTGCAGTCAGTGCTCAGCCATAAACACACTTCCAGGCATCAAGCACACACTTACATGCCTTAAAAAGTGTGTTATGCCAGTTTCCAGCCTTAAATATACACTTCCAGACCTGAAACACATACTAATAGGCTTTAATAAGTGTGCAGTCAGTGTTCAGCCATAAACACACACTTACACTCTTCAAACACACACATATACGCCTTAAAAAGTGTATTAAATCTGTTTTCAGTCATAAATACACACTTGGGCCTCAAACACATACTAATAGGTTTTAATAAGTTTGCTAAGTCAGTGTTCAGTCACCAATACACAGTTACAGGCCTTAACCCGGCAGCTGGGGGGGATCATGTTTCTTAAGGCCCCTCTAAGGGAATCAATGAGAAAAAATCATCACTCACGCAAACCATTTCATAATACATATCAACGCATTTGTGATCAGTTTATGCATCATCTATTTTGAGGGGTTTATATTATGGCAAAAGATTGGCCCGTCGCTGGTACGTGGTAAAGCCACAAATTTGGCCCTTCGCTGGTACGTGGTAAAGCCACAAATTTGGCCCGTCGCTGGTACGTGGTAAAGCCACAAATTTGGCCCTTCGCTGGTACGTGGTAAAGCCACAAATTTGGCCCTTCGCTGGTACGTGGTAAAGCCACAAATTTGGCCCTTCGCTGGTACGTGGTAAAGCCACAAATTTGGCCCGTCGCTGGTACGTGGTAAAGCCACAAATTTGGCCCGTCGCTGGTACGTGGTAAAGCCACAAATTTGGCCCGTCGCTGGTACGTGGTAAACCCACAAATTTGGCCCATCGCTGGTACGTGGTAAACCCACAAATTTGGCCCGTCGCTGGTACGTGGTAAACCCACAAATTTGGCCCATCGCTGGTACGTGGTAAACCCACAAATTTGGCCCATCGCTGGTACGTGGTAAACCCACAAATTTGGCCCATCGCTGGTACGTGGTAAAGCCACAAATTTGGCCCATCGCTGGTACGTGGTAAACCCACAAATTTGGCCCATCGCTGGTACGTGGTAAACCCACAAATTTGGCCCGTCGCTGGTACGTGGTAAACCCACAAATTTGGCCCATCGCTGGTACGTGGTAAACCCACAAATTTGGCCCTTCGCTGGTACGTGGTAAACCCACAAATTTGGCCCGTCGCTGGTACGTGGTAAAGCCACAAATTTGGCCCGTCGCTGGTACGTGGTAAACCCACAAATTTGGCTTTCGCTGGTACGTGGTAAACCCACAAATTTGGCCCGTCGCTGGTACGTGGTAAACCCACAAATTTGGCCCGTCGCTGGTACGTGGTAAACCCAAATTTGGCCCATCGCTGGTACGTGGTAAACCCACAAATTTGGCCCTTCGCTGGTACGTGGTAAACCCACAAATTTGGCCCTTCGCTGGTACGTGGTAAACCCACAAATTTGGCCCGTCGCTGGTACGTGGTAAACCCACAAATTTGGCCCGTCGCTGGTACGTGGTAAACCCACAAATTTGGCTTTCGCTGGTACGTGGTAAACCCACAAATTTGGCTTTCGCTGGTACGTGGTAAACCCACAAATTTGGCCCGTCGCTGGTACGTGGTAAACCCACAAATTTGGCCCGTCGCTGGTACGTGGTAAACCCACAAATTTGGCCCGTCGCTGGTACGTGGTAAACCCACAAATTTGGCCCATCGCTGGTACGTGGTAAACCCACAAATTTGGCCCTTCGCTGGTACGTGGTAAACCCACAAATTTGGCCCTTCGCTGGTACGTGGTAAACCCACAAATTTGGCCCGTCGCTGGTACGTGGTAAACCCACAAATTTGGCCCGTCGCTGGTACGTGGTAAACCCACAAATTTGGCCCATCGCTGGTACGTGGTAAACCCACAAATTTGGCCCGTCGCTGGTACGTGGTAAACCCACAAATTTGGCCCGTCGCTGGTACGTGGTAAACCCACAAATTTGGCTTTCGCTGGTACGTGGTAAAGCCACAAATTTGGCCCTTCGCTGGTACGTGGTAAACCCACAAATTTGGCCCTTCGCTGGTACGTGGTAAACCCACAAATTTGGCCCTTCGCTGGTACGTGGTAAAGCCACAAATTTGGCCCTTCGCTGGTACGTGGTAAACCCACAAATTTGGCCCTTCGCTGGTACGTGGTAAACCCACAAATTTGGCCCTTCGCTGGTACGTGGTAAAGCCACAAATTTGGCCCTTCGCTGGTACGTGGTAAAGCCACAAATTTGGCCCATCGCTGGTACGTGGTAAACCCACAAATTTGGCCCTTCGCTGGTACGTGGTAAACCCACAAATTTGGCCCGTCGCTGGTACGTGGTAAACCCACAAATTTGGCTTTCGCTGGTACGTGGTAAACCCACAAATTTGGCCCATCGCTGGTACGTGGTAAAGCCACAAATTTGGCCCTTCGCTGGTACGTAGTAAAGCCACAAATTTGGCCCTTCGCTGGTACGTGGTAAAGCCACAAATTTGGCCCATCGCTGGTACGTAGTAAAGCCACAAATTTGGCCCTTCGCTGGTACGTGGTAAAGCCACAAATTTGGCCCGTCGCTGGTACGTGGTAAAACCACAAATTTGGCCCTTCGCTGGTACGTGGTAAAGCCACAAATTTGGCCCTTCGCTGGTACGTGGTAAAGCCACAAATTTGGCCCTTCGCTGGTACGTGGTAAAGCCACAAATTTGGCCCGTCGCTGGTGCGTGGTAAAGCCACAAATTTGGCCCGTCGCTGGTACGTGGTAAAGCCACAAATTTGGCCCATCGCTGGTACGTAGTAAAGCCACAAATTTGGCCCTTCGCTGGTACGTGGTAAAGCCACAAATTTGGCCCGTCGCTGGTACGTGGTAAAACCACAAATTTGGCCCTTCGCTGGTACGTAGTAAAGCCACAAATTTGGCCCTTCGCTGGTACGTGGTAAACCCACAAATTTGGCCCGTCGCTGGTGCGTGGTAAAGCCACAAATTTGGCCCTTCGCTGGTACGTGGTAAAGCCACAAATTTGGCCCTTCGCTGGTACGTAGTAAAGCCACAAATTTGGCCCTTCGCTGGTACGTGGTAAAGCCACAAATTTGGCCCTTCGCTGGTACGTGGTAAAGCCACAAATTTGGCCCTTCGCTGGTACGTGGTAAAGCCACAAATTTGGCTTTCGCTGGTACGTGGTAAAGCCACAAATTTGGCCCTTCGCTGGTACGTGGTAAAGCCACAAATTTGGCCCTTCGCTGGTACGTGGTAAAGCCACAAATTTGGCCCGTCGCTGGTGCGTGGTAAAGCCACAAATTTGGCCCGTCGCTGGTGCGTGGTAAAGCCACAAATTTGGCCCGTCGCTGGTGCGTGGTAAAGCCACAAATTTGGCCCTTCGCTGGTACGTAGTAAAGCCACAAATTTGGCCCGTCGCTGGTACGTGGTAAAGCCACAAATTTGGCCCGTCGCTGGTGCGTGGTAAAGCCACAAATTTGGCCCTTCGCTGGTACGTGGTAAAGCCACAAATTTGGCCCGTCGCTGGTACGTGGTAAAGCCACAAATTTGGCCCGTCGCTGGTGCGTGGTAAAGCCACAAATTTGGCCCGTCGCTGGTGCGTGGTAAAGCCACAAATTTGGCCCGTCGCTGGTGCGTGGTAAAGCCACAAATTTGGCCCGTCGCTGGTACGTGGTAAAGCCACAAATTTGGCCCGTCGCTGGTGCGTGGTAAAGCCACAAATTTGGCCCTTCGCTGGTACGTGGTAAAGCCACAAATTTGGCCCTTCGCTGGTGCGTGGTAAAGCCACAAATTTGGCCCTTCGCTGGTACGTGGTAAAGCCACAAATTTGGCCCTTCGCTGGTACGTAGTAAAGCCACAAATTTGGCCCTTCGCTGGTACGTAGTAAAGCCACAAATTTGGCCCGTCGCTGGTACGTGGTAAAGCCACAAATTTGGCCCGTCGCTGGTGCGTGGTAAAGCCACAAATTTGGCCCGTCGCTGTCACCAGATTAATAAGTGTGCTAAGTCAGTGTTCAGCTTTATACAAACACTAGTAGGCTTCCAAAACACACTTATAAGCTTTAATAAGTGCACTGAGTCAGTTTCCAGTCATCAGCACACACTTCCAGGGTAGAAAAATCATGATTTTTATATACAGATTGTCCATCTTCTTGTTGTTCTCTTCAAGTTGTTTTCCTGGCTTACCCAAGCATTGTAGACATGACATTGTATAATAACATTTGTTAGCCCTGATGAACCCTACAACATGGCATTATAGTTTTTTTCCTTTTTTTTTCCGTCTTGGCCTGTGGCGCCGGTAGGCCTTCATAGTAGGGCCTGATGGTCGGCCCCAGCCCGTTGTGGTGCAGGCAAGTGTTTATAATGGCGCCATCTTTACTATTCAGCATTTTCCATTTTAGACCCCTAGTTGCATAATGTAAATTGTTGGGTTTGTGTTGGAGGGTCATGAGACGGCGACCTAGCACAGTTTTTGTTTACACTTGATAAGAAAAAAATGATTTATTTGATTTAAATCATTTTTTTTATTCAAATAATTTTTTATTCAAATGACTTTTTTTCTTAAATAATTTTTTTGTTGATTATTGTTTTACTTTTGTGAGTACATTTTTTTGTGATAAACTTTGGCAGTGCCAAGTGAAGGCACGGCTCAGTGTGTCACCTTGGCCAGGGTGAGTTGTCACGGGGAAGTCACAAGTGGACAACCCTGACAGATGACTCAGCCCAGGCAAGTTAAGGCAGCCAGCACAGAGCAACAGAGGAGGGACTGCAATCACCATGGGGTCAAATTTGTATCCTAATAATGAGACAGTAGACTCAGTCGTGTTCCTGTGCTTTCAAAAAGCAATTATGTTCATTAAAATTCATAATTACGTTTATTGTAGTTATCAACAACAAGACATATTCTTTCCAGGCAAGTTGGTGGTCAGGGCCACACACCCACACCCTCCTGGTGCCTCTGCTGCCGCGCCGGTGAGTACTCCACCCGGTCTTGTTCTGTACCTTTGTTGTGCTCGTGTGTAAGGAAGTTTGCAAGACACTCAAAACTGACCTCTCTTTTGGCCACTCTTTACTTTTATCTGTTGTGGGAGCGGTGAGTAGCGGGCTTTTTTTCTACACTTTTTGTTGCCCTTGAGCCGTCTTCTTGTAAAAAAAAATAATAAAAAAATACATGAGTGACACAAGATTATGCTAATGCTTAACAAGGAGATAAAATGTAGGCCAAGACGTGGGTTTGCTTAACAAGGATCTAAAATGTAGGCCAAGACGTGGGTTTGCTTAACAAGGATCTAAAATGTAGGCCAAGACGTGGGTTTGCTTAACAAGGATCTAAAATGTAGGCCAAGACGTGGGTTTGCTTAACAAGGATCTAAAATGTAGGCCAAGACGTGGGTTTGCTTAACAAGGATCTAAAATGTAGGCCAAGACGTGGGTTTGCTTAACAAGGATCTAAAATGTAGGCCAAGACGTGGGTTTGCTTAACAAGGATCTAAAATGTAGGCCAAGACGTGGGTTTGCTTAACAAGGATCTAAAATGTAGGCCAAGACGTGGGTTTGCTTAACAAGGATCTAAAATGTAGGCCATGACGTGGGTTTGCTTAACAAGGAGCAAGTTTCGCGCTTGCTTTGTTCCGAGGGTTTAGCGCTAAACTCGAGGATTACAAAACTGTGTCTTGAAAACACTGGAAAGCACTTATTTGTTCTTACCTGTGAAGCTGACCTGTTTTTCCGCCTTTCCTCCCTTTTTATCTCAAAATATGTACCTTGGAAAAAGAAAGAAAATGGGAAGAGAGAACGAGTCGTTTTGAAGCCGCAGTTGAAGACGGCTGCCTTATGACTGGCTGACAGTTCTGAAAACACTCTTGTGATTCGCTGTGAGTCCGATGACGTCATCTCTGGCGCTCACCCAATCAGCGGGATCACTGCCTTAAGGCGGTGTCACACTGGCCGTTTTCCTCCAACCATTGGGGTTACAGGCAACGCCCATACGCCCAACCAGGAGCGAATTCTCGGTTGTCCGTAACCTGGTGTCACACTGGGCCTTTTCCTCCCACCGCGTTGGAGGCAGCTAGGGCAACCGTTAACTCCAACTTTTCCAGGTGTGCGTCACACACGGCCAAGGTCGGTTGCCCGTATCCACATCCATAACGTAAACAAAGCACTTGCCCTGTATCGACAAGGCGTCGTCTGCTAGAGTAAGGGCTGTCGCGGCTTGTGCTGCCATTTCCCAAGTTGTGGACTTGTTGCTGCAGTCAAATGGCAGGAAGAAGCGGTTGTGGATTGGGCGTGCCTGTGGATCCTCCCTGTTAGAATTTCTCATTGTCACCTCTGCACGTGAGCGGCAAACCCACCCATCTAGACTTCAACCACATAAACACTTGGATCGAGTAACAACAATCACACACACACACACACACACACACACACACACACACACACACACACACACACACACACACACACACACACATACCAGACTCATCAGGAATCATGGCAGATGTTTCTGACAAACAGAAACAACTTCACCATTTCTTTGAGTGTGTTAGAATGTACATATTTGGTGAGTGGCTCACATGAACCAAACCTAGCTGTTGGCAAGAAGAGAGCAGTCGTCTTTAACACTGCTCTCTTCTTGCCATTGGGTATGTTTGGTTTGTATGAACCACTCAAAGATATTAGAGAAAATTGTAGCCCAACAGATGACTGCCTTCCTAGAGTCCAAGAAAATTCTCTCTAACACTCAGCACGGCCTCAGACCTAAACTTTCAACAGAGACCGTCCTTACCACAGTTACAAATAAACTATACAGAAATTTGGATGAAAAAAAATTATCGCTTATAACGTTGTGCAACCTATCAAAAGCCTTCAATAGTGTAAAACACGATATCTTAATAGATAAACTACTCAAGGTCAATATAGATTCATTTTGGTTCCATGACTATTTACTTGATAGAAGTCGAAAAGTCAAAGTCAATAGTACCCCGTCTACGACTGCACCAATACAATACGGAGTTCCTCAGGGATCAATATTAGGGCCAATTCTTCTCACCATTTTTGTCAACGACTTCTCTGAAACGATACATGGACGCGAGATAGTACAGTACGCAGATGACACGCAGTTCGTGAAAACTGGTACAGTTAATGCGCTGCCTGACCCCATCATGGCAGCACAAGCGACCTTCTCACTGGCCAGGGAATACTTTAATACAAACGGTCTATTGCTGAATACTTATAAAACACAGTGTCTCTTTATTGGGACCAGGTCAGTCATTCAACAAATTCCCCAAAACAACACTCTCATCTATGGCAACACTCCCTTCACTCCCAGCAAACATATCAAGAATCTTGGCGTTTAAATGGACTCCCACTTGACGTTTAACATATATATAAATGAAACCCACAAGAAAGTCATCGGAGCTCAACTATTTACAAACAAAATTAAAGATAAATTTGATAATATAACACGTAAAATAGCTATTGAATCGCTTGCTCTAAGTATCTTTCATTATTGCCTGCTAGTGTAAGTCTCTCTCTCTCTCTCTCTCTCTCTCTCTCTCTCTCTCTCTCTCTCTCTCTCTCTCTCTCTCTCTCTCTCTCTCTCTCTCTCTCTCTCTCTCTCTCTCTCTCTCGACCATAGCCCCAATGTTCGAAGGAAAACGGCGAGTGTGACACTACAGCAGGGATCATGTTTCTTAATGGTCCCTCTAAGCGAGAAAAATGAGAAAAAAATCACCCCTCACACAAACCATTTCATAATATATATCAAAGTATTTGTGATCAGATTATGTATCATCTATTTTGGGGGGTTTATATCATGGCACAAATTTGGCCCGTCGCTGCTACACGGTAAAGCCACAAATTTGGCCCGTCACTGCTACCGGGTTAAAGGCAGTGTGCTTGACGCCGATGGTAGGTGGACGTGACCCGTACATGACAAAGCAGCTCAAAACTCGGGATGATAATGCGCGAAAGTCAGGATGGTAAGAATTTAGGGTTAAGCGAGAAACTCGAGGATCGCAAAACTCGGATAGAACGAAACTCGAGAAGGTACTTTATAATATATATATATATATATATATATATATATATATATATATATATATATATATAATATATATATATATATATATATATATATATATATATATATATATATATATATATATATATATATACTGCAGTGCCTGATGAGCGAGCCTCCTATAACTCACTCTGCCAGGGGGGCACCTCTTTGGCCGACTGGTAAAGGAGTGGCTCTCCCGTCTCGCTGGTCGTGTGTTCGATCCCCAGCGCCGGCAAAACCTTTCCTTGTCTGAATTAATTTCACGTGTTTCATAACACGTGCGGGTCGTGTTGGAGTGTATTAAAGAGAAAATTCTGGCGATATATATATATATATATATATATATATATATATATATATATATATATATATATATATATATATATATATATATATATATATATATATATATAAATGTAGAGAGAGAGAGAGTGAGGGAAATGTCCACCCATCAGCTGAAAGTGGCAGCTCTGAGGTGGGGAGGAACGTGCCCCACACCACTGGTGATGAAAACTATATAGTGAACGTATGTAATAGGCTTTTGAAATAATGCACGAGGTAAAGTGTCATTGCAAGCCTTGAAAAGTACACAATGCGACACATGTTTATCGTTCAGGTTCAATCGCCCGTCTGTCTGCTAAAACAAAAGTTTGATGCGTACTACAAATTAAGTTAACCCGTCCACTGTGATAGGCACGGATTTGGCTTTCACTGGTAGCTTGGTAACATATAGACCCAGGCCCTTCTCTGCCTCTGTGGTGGATAGTGGAGTGTTTCCCATGTGGTACTGGTGTGCTGGATATCCCCTCCCAAGGTGCAGGACTTAACATTTTTCTTCATTGAATTGTAACAGCCACTTTTTGTTCCATTCCTGTAGGTTGAGGAGGTCTTCTGGTAGGAAATCTGCAGTCAAGGGGTTAAAAGAGAGAGAGAGAGAGAGAGAAAGGCTTTTCTGTACATTACAGGTATCCCCAGATAACATATATATCAAAGTAAGACTTGAGCTAAAAGTTTACTAAACTATATACAAATCAATATCAAAATAGCGTGAGCGTGGCATCAGTAGAATCCTAGTTGATATTTGTCATTATTAAGTAAGAATTTCTTTAGTCTTTTTCTGAACACTTGTATAGTATTTGATTGTGTTACATGGTGTGGGAGAGCGTTCCATAGCCTGGGGTCTACACTAGAAACAGACGTGTCCCTCATGCAGGGTGTTGGTACGGGGAACTTGTAGGGTGTCCTGCTGTGTACCTACTCTATGTCACCTCAGTTGTGGAAGGCAAGTGCAGGAACCACTCTGGAGACATCTGACATTTTATCTTATACGTATACAGTTACAGCAACATCAAAAATTATCTTCTTGTCCATTTTCAGCCAGTTCAATTGTGTTATAAAGGGGGTGGCGTGGTCACGCCTCCTCGCTCCCCCAATACATATCTCTGCCGCAAAATTAATCAATCAATCAATACTACTGAAGGTAAAACTCGTTTACTTAAAGTATTTCTACAATATTAGGCTAATGGACCAAACTCATTGTGGTTTTAAGATATGGCAGTAGCCTTTTGGGGTGTCTGGGATGAATTCATGCCCTTGCATTTACTAGCAGTTTACGTCTTGATGGCGGCTCCTCCCACGTGTGAACGTACTTGGTCCCGAGAGCACACAGCCGGTCTAGCCGCTAGATCGTCGCGGCTGTATTGCCGGCCAGGAATTGCCAGGTGTAAAGCCGCTTTCACGGGCAAAATTGAGCCTCGGGCAAAATTGAGCCCGGGCATCAACATGCCTCTGTTATCTTAGCTCAAGCTCGTGTATATGGGCTTCTTTTCGTCTGATATGACGTCTAGAGCTAGCATGATCATCATTCTTTATTATGATGACAAAGACCATGTCAAAATTTGCCCCATTAAATAAGAAATTACATAAAGTTCGGCAGCTTTTCCTCGTCGCCAAGCCATCCTCCAGCAGCGCTCCGACACCTATGATCGCACATTCATTTTTCTCAGAGAATAGGATACCAATCACATTTGCATCGACATATTTCCACAGGTGAATACTTAGGCCATGTTCACACCAAGTTGTGACACCTGAGATTCATTAATAATGACAGGGGAAGGAAAAATGTAGGGCCTTCCTTGTCTCTAATTAAGCGACGTCGATGAAACTGTACACGGCCTGAGATGGTACCAAGGACCAAGGCGTCTGGCGATAACAGAAAATTTAAATGTCAAAGACGGCTGAGATGATCATTGCAATATTACATGCCGTAATTGTACCTCCGATCTGATATTGAAGTTTTTTTTTTTTTTTCAGAACACAGTATACATTACGTAGTTTACATCATGTGAATATTAATATGAGTGTTTTTACAGTGCTGTTAATTTAGGTGAGGATAGGTGTTAATATGCTATCAGAATTAATATATAATGGCTCTACACAATATCATAGGTAGGTATCGTTCTTCATATATATATATATATATATATATATATATATATATATATATATATATATATATATATATATATATATATATATATATATCTATATATATATATATATATATATATATGTATATATATATATATATATATATATATATATATATGAGAAGGTTTTAAGGAACGATGTTATGTTAGGCAACACTTGATAGGGCAACTAACCTACCATGGATAAACCACAAATCTGTTTATAAATACTCACCAATGCTTTTCAAAACATTAAATCATGATAAAGTACTTACATTAGCTGTGCCCAGGAAATATAATCAACCTGAGAGTCAATATATGAGAAAATCATGATAGGGAAACCAAGAAATTTACCAAATATTACTTATCAAAGAGCTAAAACAGGCTGTCCTACAGAAGTTGATCAGTTAAGCTTGAAAAAGATGATTCTCTCTCTCTCTCTCTCTCTCTCTCTCTCTCTCTCTCTCTCTCTCTCTCTCTCTCTCTCTCTCTCTCTCTCTCTCTCTCTCTCTCTCTCTCTCTCTCTCTAATGAGGAGTGTAGAAACAATTCAACAACATATTGTTTCAGGACTGCAGATTGCGGGTGGTGCTGTGAAACGTAATTCAAGATGATGCAACCTTAAATTATGATATATAGTGTGCATGAGAAGGATGGGGTTATTTTATGCAGTAGATGATAAACAAAATGTTTATTTGAAATCCATTTCTGATGTTGCAAAGACAATGGAACTTTTCTAGTCTTTCATCTACATTCTACACAATGTGAGATAGACATAATGTGCACATTTGCAACTACCACAGTATTATAGATATGAAATCTATACTTGCATCACCAAATGATATCCATATCTGCATCACCAAACAGTATTATGGAAACAAACATGTAGACTTGCATTTACTCTTTTGTACATACCTTACAAACAGCCAGAGGGTGTGATGTCTAGTCTGAGCCTACCCCTCTATGGAATTAAGACAAATATACTGAATGCATTAAGTAATGTTTTTAATACAGGAATAAAAGAATAATGGTATTATTCATGTATTCCAAGACACTTGGCAAGTATCAAATAACAATTAATAAATAGAAGGCAAAGCCAACCATGCATAAGGGACTTTTAAGACCAATAGCACTAACAGATACAACATATAAGCTATAACTGGGAACAGTAAGAAATGAAATACAAAACCATCTTAAGAAAATAGCAAGCATAGGACCAGGGTCCAGATAGAACGCCTGCACTGAAAATAGGAAACCAGCAAATAAATCATTTAAATGAAACTATTGTGCTCAAAAGAGTTTTGAGACCAAGAAACCGTTAATAGTTGTAAGAATTGAATTCCAAACGGTTTTTGAATCTTAACATAGAAGCGCTAATAAGAATAATGATGAAAAATAAAATTCATTTGAAATTCATTTATTTTATTGCAAAAATATACAAGTGATAAGACTAAAATGTTCCTCAATAATCAAGAAGCAATCTGATACAGGCAACTTGTTAACTTCACAGAGACAATATTTCTCTTCTTTGCAATAGGACTTTTCACATGTATAAGCATCATTGACATGGTGAAACTGATCACGCAATGTACTGTCTAATCACTTACATAGTCTTTGACATAATGTCCTTGGCCAGTAATAATAAGAGGCAATGTTTTCCTCTGTGGTATGTTGACCACAGTGGCCTGCATCATCATGATACTGGGCAAGGATGCGCAATATGTCCTCCTGATGCAGGAGAACCTGCCGCCTCCTCCCCTCGGCCCCTTTGATGAGATATAGTTTATCTGTAAAATCATGCATGAGAATTTTTAGCAATCGCATTGTCTATTGCGCTTCGTTTTCCCTTTAACCCAGCACGTGCACACACACACACGCACATACAGATTTGTAACTCTATATCCAGACACGTGCTTTTGTTCCTGCCGTATACATATAAAATATCTGGCATTTGACAATAGGAACACAGACAATAAACTCCTTTCTTTTTTCAGTATTTATAATGTATGAATTTTTGGTTGAATCTTGGATTTTTCGCCTTAATGGCACTGTGTTTTATAAGGCAGAAGGTATAGGCCCCATTTTTACAATGACTCACACAGGCATGCATGTCAGCAAGAAGCACTGCAGTGACGAGACACAACACATCAAACATGCGACCTAGAAATCAATATCCAATTTTTCACCCACCACCAACAAAAGGAAAATAAGGTCAAGCTCAATGGCGTCGTTAGCCTTGGGCTTCCGGGGCTTGAGCCCCGAATGTTTTGACTCTAGCCCCGAACCTTTTTTCACCCCCGGGCCCCGTGCCTCCGTCCCTCCAAAAAATAATAAATAAATATTATCCACTGTTTGAACGGAGTTGATGTTATTGATGTAGTTCATACTAAAGATTACATTTTGAAGCCATATACCAGTAGTTTGAGCAGTTTGTAGTTTACTGTGCAATCTGGAAGTGAAGTTGTATGTGTTTATCTTAGGTGCATGTTGGTGAACGCAAACAGGTACCCCCCCACACACACACACATTTTTTTTTCTCACTGTTAACTTCAGCCCTGATGTTTTCTCTTAGCCTGAATGTGTTTGAACCCGAGACACGCCACTGGTCAAGCTTAACAATTTTGGCACAGGAAAAGATGACCTGCACTGTGCCAATGACTTTCATGACAACCCAAATCACAATATTAAACTTACTTTTGTTATCTTGGTGATTTCAGACTCATTCAGCTACAGTCATTAGTTTCTTATCCGTATGTAGAATACATGCATGATATTAATATATATATATATATATATATATATATATATATATATATATATATATATATATATATATATATATATATATATATATATATATATATATATATATATATATATATATATATATATATATATATATATATATATATATATATATATATATATATATATATATATATATATATATATATATATATATATATATATATATATATATATATATATATATATATATATATATATATATATATATATATATATATATATATATATATATATATATATATATATATATATATATATATCTATATATATATATATATATATATATATATATATATATATATATATATATATATATATATATATATATATATATATATAAATATTCTGTAGAAATCTTAAGCAAATCACAACCCTGTTAAAAATAAAGCAAAGTATATACGTACATACCAGCATTCTGTAGCAATCATAAGCACCAACACCAAAGCATAGTAAAAGATCCCACATGCATATTTTTGCAGCATTCTGAGACATAAATATTATGTCACCTACTTACATTATTCGATGACAATTTTCACCCTGGTAGGATTGAAAAAAAAAATATTATGCAATAATGTGATTAACTTAGCCTTAATAATGTCGCACATTTGCCTTCAGTTATAATAGACAAACAAAATATATTTTAATAAACATCTGGAGATAATATATAGCTTCACTGATGAGTCGGGAAAATAAATGTTATCTTAAGTAGCTACATATTTCATTTATAAGAATGGAATATATATATATATATATATATATATATATATATATATATATATATATATATATATATATATATATATATATATATATATATATATATATATATATATATATATATATATATATATATATATATATACACACACACACACACACACACACACACACACACACACACACACACACACACACACACACACACACACACACGTATGATGTTCCTGTGGAATAAAATTATTCAGCTATTCATCGGTAATTTATCAAATTTACCTTCATCAAGCGAGCATTTTTCTTTTAATCTCTTCAGGTTCTTCTTTTTGCGTGGCAACATATTTGGTTCTTCCCCTCGCAGCCACTGCTTCACAGTGTGCAAACGCACAAACTCTTGCTCACTGAAAATTAACATACATTCTTAATAAGAATATTGTTGCAGCCATCAGATAACAATATGTTGGGAGTCTAAAAACATTATAGGTCTACCAAAATTCTTCTGGCTTACATAAGGCAGCCCCCTGTCTGACCTAGCTTGGGTGGTAATTCAAAACCAATAGTTCCCTTATGAAAAACAATTTAATTGGCTATCATAGTAGAGATGTGGGCTCTCAAATTTCTGGGCACTATAATATCCAATGTATTTTAACTGTCAATTTCTGACCAGGGGGTGTTGGGTTTACTAACCTGGTTGACTACCCTTAACTCACCAGTCAAATGGTTCATAAAGGAAATTTGGTAGTATATAAATGAAGCAGCTAGAATCTGCGGGGACGCCAGGACTAACAGTAGTTTAGTACTAAGATGGTGTAATTACAGTTTAAAAGAGCTGGATAGTGTGCCATATGTATCATCCAAGAACAACCTGCTCTAGTATGGATAATATTGTGGGGTTTAGTCTATGTATAGTTATTTATCGCCAAGTGGCCTAAGACTACCCACATGCTGTCCTGAAAACCACCTATCGACCCGGACTCTAGAAGGAACTCTACAGTGCAAGTGGAATCAAGAATGAGCTCCGGGGGGAAGCATGAGCCAGTAATAATGGAGCCATTATAAAACAATTGCCTGCGCCATGACGGGCTAGGGCCGACCATCAGGTCCCTACGGATAAGCCTACTGGCGCTATAGGCCACATGTAAAAAAAAAAATAATAATAAAAAAAAAAAAATAACGGATCCCCTAATAATCAGGATAAAAATTTCTTAAATGGAATCAACACCCACAACCTCATCAGGTAACTAAGGAATTCTAATGATCAATGAATTTTATGCTAAAAAAATAGCATCTATATTCAACATTAGTATGGGGTTGATGAAAGTTTAATGTGTGACCTCTGGTGACATTCATGGTACTGGTAGCAGGGAGGAAAAGGTCAAGTGGGGCAATTTGTCGATTCTCCATGGAATATCGTCCAACAGTGAATTAAATCTGACCTAAGTAGCCCACTACATACTGAGTGAAGACTTCAGAGTTCTTGTGCAATCAGAATAGTTTAGCTCTGAGAGACTGTCAATTGGTTAGGTCCATCTGGTAAGGGGACCCTAACTCTAACAAAGGATTTTAGAAAGGGATACCATGAACTCAATATTTGTGCAAAGAGTGGACCTCAACAAATTGTTACCAGTCCTGCTGCTTTACTGACTGTGATTTTGAGGTGAGAGTGGAATTTTAGACTTATCAACCAGAATACCCAAGAGTCTATGTACTGGTTCCAGAGACAAGACTGACATTAGTACTACACTCTTATTGGTGTTATAATGCAGTCCCCATGAGAAAGCTACCCTATGGATAGCATCTATATCCCTCTGACAAAGAGATAGGTCGAAAGATAGGGTGGTGCAAAAGTCATACTGACCAGGTGGCGTTAGGTTCTGACTAGGAGCATTAGTACTGACCAAGTGGCATTAGGGTCTGACCAGGTTGAGTTAGGTTTCATTTAGATTATATTGAGGCACAGACAATTTTTTCCTGTGCATTTCATGATGGTTTCCTTATGAAGATAGTTTCTTTTTCAGGAATAATATAACATTGTCAACTTAAAAATTGAAAAATTGACACACTTCTATTGTTTTCCAGAGAGAAAAAATATTCCATTTAAATAAACGGTTTATAAATACAGTATTAAGATTAGGACCTGTCTCCTAATGACAGATAAATGTACATTCTTCTGGTAGATTTAGATGTGTTTTAAATGAATCTCCTCATTGTTTCTGTCGTAATTCAGTTTTTATCATCCCATTCCTCCTCAGAAACTACACATTTGTGACGAAATCAATTAACAAAGCAATCAAAACACCAAAAATTGATAAGTTCACCTATCTCATTGCAAAAAACTTTGTTGTTCTTAATGAAGAACTTGGGTCACATACAACACAACGGTGTATATCTTACTGTCAGAATGTTCATTCCTGAGATATTAATTTTTATATAATTTATCATTTCCTCCAGAGTCCATCCACATTACCCTGCACCATGATGGTCTGCGGGGGAAGAAGGGGAGTAAAGAGGGTAGAGGAAGGGATTCAAATCTAAACGTGCAGACCCGATGGCGATAAGTACTGAGCAAAGTGATGATAGTAATGGCCAAAGTGGCGTTAGGTACTGATCCAGTGCCAATAAGTACCAACCAATGTATTAAGTTGGATTAGGTTAGGGAATATTGCCCAAAACTGCAACTTTACCACATGCTTGGAGATGAAAATACATTTTTCTGGTAGATTATGGTGTTTTTTTGTATGAATCTGCTTATTTTCGTTGGAAATCCTTCAGTTATGTGGGGGAAGGGTTTGAAAAAGGTTGATTTGCAATGAAAATGGTTATATACTAGATTTGTTCAAAGCACATAAAAATCTACCAAAAAAGTGAAGTTTCATCTGAAAATCTGAGACAGGTGAACTTATAGTACAGTATATGTTCACCCAAAAAAACAAACAATTTTTGTTCATATGCTCGTATAATTAAAGCTAACCCATCGTAAATCTAACCTAGGTACTCGAACAAACCTAATGCCACCTTGGTCAATACCCTAACCCCACTGAGGACTTGTCGGAAAAGCAGAGTTTATGGTGGGGGAGGCCTAAATAGGCGAGATTTGGCAAGAATTTCCAACAAATCTATGTAAATTTCCCAAAACCAACATTATAACCTCCTAGCCGGGGCTCTTTGACCTCCATACTAAGTATCCTATCCTAACCTAATCCTTAACATAACCTAACATAGCCCATAACTTAACCTTGCCCTTAACCTAACCTGACCTGAAAGAGGGGAAAAAGGCAAAAAAAGAGGGTAAATGAAAAGATTCAAAGACTTACCTTTGACCGGGGTTATTTTGCTCCATTACGTTGAAATGGCATGGATATGCAGGCTTGCAGCAGTAGTGGGAGGAGTTTGTGTTGATGTAGTTGTTACAAACAGGTCTTGGTACCATCTCAGGCCGTGTACGGTTTCATCGACGTCGCTTAATTAGAGACAAGGAAGGCCCTACATTTTTCCTTCCCCTGTCATTATTAATGAATCCCAGGTGTCGCAATTTGGTGTGAACATGGCCTAAGTATTCACCTGTGGAAATACGTTGATGTAAATGTGATTGGTATCCTATTTTTTGTGAAAAATGAATGTGCGATCATGGGTGTCGGAGCGCTGCTGAAGGATGGCTTGGCGACGAGGAAAAGCTGCCGAGCTTTATGTAATTTCTGATTTACTAGGGCGAATTTTGCGTTTTCCTTCTATATGTAGATACAGAAAGCGTTAATTTACCCATACATGTCAACAGAACGATCTTACAACATATAATAGCGAAGAAATCCGAGGCATATAGATGCCCCGGCTCAATTCTGCCCGAGGCTCAATTTTGCCATTGACAGGGGCCTATATTTTTCCTTCCCCTGTCGTTATTAATGAATCTCAGGTGTCACAACTTGGTGTGAACATGGCCTAAGTATTCACCTTTGGAAATATGTTGATGCAAATGTGATTGGTAGCCTATTTTCTGAGAAAAATGAATGTGCGATCGTGGGTGTCGGAGCGCTGCTGGAGGATGGCTTGGCGACGAGGAAAAGCTGCCGAACTTTATGTAATTTCTTAGTTAATGGGGCAAATTTTGACATGGTCTTTGTCATTATAATAAAGAATGATGATCATGCTAGCTCTAGACGTCATATCAGACGAAAAGAAGCCCATATACACGAGCTTGAGCTAAGATAACAGAGGCATGTTGATGCCCGGGCTCAATTTTGCCCGAGGCTCAATTTTGCCCGAGGTTCAATTTTGCCCGAGGCTCAATTTTGCCCGTGACACCGCCTTAACACCTGGCAATTCCTGCAGTCGGCAATACAAGACGGACGCGCTCAGCTGCAGAAAACTGTATTGCCGCGCCTGTATTGCCGACTAGGAATTGCCAGGTGTAAAGCCGCCTTTAAATGCGTGGAAGAACATGGCAAGCTCCCAGCCGGTAGCGTGCAGGTTATCGGCCCAGCTCTCCAGTCAGCGCACGACACCACCCTGGCGTCCGTCAGATTCACGTTGATACAATTTTTCACAAGGTTGGGTGATTCTTTTTTTCTGTTATGAACTCCGGAGAAGAAAATTATGTTGGTCAGAAAGCCGCTCATTCAAGAGGAAGGAAAAGAAGTCGAAAAGAAGATAAATGGAAGCGAGTACTGGCGAAGAAGAAACGCAACAGAGGCGATGGCTACAGAAGTGGAACTACCACCAGGTTAACATAAAACTATTATTTTTTTTATTTAATGTAATAAACTTATGAACTAAAATGAGTAAATGAAGGAAATCAAAACATTGTTCTGGGATGTGTGTAAAAGAATAAGGTAGCCTAGCCCGTAGTCTGCATAGTCCATAGCCTAGGAAATAGCCTAGTCTGCACATCTATGGACATTGCTCTTTTTCTCGCATTCTGTTTCTGTAGAGTGAGGACTTAATTTTAGCTGAGATAATATTGAAGAGAGAGAGAGAGAGAGAGAGAGAGAATCTCCTTTTGGCTACTCACGTCAGACCATTAATTAGCAATACCAACGATAATAACAATATTAGTTGTTTCAATACTACTACTACTACTACTACTACTACTACTACTACTAATTATGACCATAATAATATTTTTTTCCAATGGAGGAACCGTTAGCTGCATGATGTTCCCTTCTTTATTAACCGCTCCGTTTTTTAATCACAACATGAGAATGACCATTGCCAGTGGTAGTAGGTTAATGGACTGGGGCGAGGTGTGTCACATTCTGCCACACAGACGAGCCTCCACAAAAATAAATAAACAAATAAATAATGCCCGCTGAAACCAATTAAGAATTCTAAAGGTTGAGGGAAGCTGTGCCTTTTCTGATGTACGATGTTCCCACACCAATAAAAGTAATGTATAGTATTTAGAGGAACAAAGAAGAAAGAAAAAAAAGTGTTGTGATACCGTGTGCATTATTTTTCTTGGCGTAGACAGCACACAGAAATTAAATGTCCATATTTTTGGTTCAAATAACTGCAACTATAATGATGAGTAAGGAATGGGGACAGCATTGTTATCAACTGAGAGAGAGAGAGAGAGAGAGAGAGAGAGAGAGAGAGAGAGAGAGAGAGACTGATTGACTGACCGACAGAGACTGATGACTGACTGACTGACTGACAGAGACTGACTGAGTCTGACCGACTGACTGACAGATTGACTGACTTTGACTGAGTGACTTACTTTGACTGACTGACTGACTGATGACTTTGATAGACTGACTGACTTTAACTGGTCGACTGATGACTTTGAAAGACTGATTGACTGACTGACTTTGATTAACTGACTGACTGACTGGCTGACTGACTGACTGACTGACTTTGAATGACTGACTGACTTTAACTGACTGACTGACTGACTGACTGATTGACTTTGACTGACTTTGATTGATAGTCTGACTGACTTTGACTGACTGAGTGACTGACTGACTTCGACTGACTGACTGACTTTGAGTGACTGACTTTAACTGATTGACTGACTGACTTCGACGGACTGACTGACTGAATCCGACTGACTGACTGACTGACTGATTGATTGACTGACTGAATCCGACTGACTTTGACTGATTGACTGACTTTGACTGATTGACTCTGACTGACAGATGACTTTGATAGACTGACTGACTGGCTTTAACTGGCTGACTGATGACTTTGATAGACTGATTGACTGACTCACTGACTGACTGACTGACATTGACTGGCTGACTGATTTTGACTATCTGACTGACTTTGGATGACTGACTGACTTTGACTGACTGACTGACTGACTTTGACTGACTTACTGATTAACTGTGGCTGACTGACTGACTTAAACTGACTGACTGACTTTGACTGACTGACTTTAACTGACTTACTGATTGACTTTGACTGACTGACTTTAATGACTGATTGACTGACTGACTTTGAGTGACTGATTGAAACCGACTAACTGACTGACTGAATGACAGACTGACTTCGACCGACTGACTACCTTTGAGTGACTGACTTTAACTGACTGATTGACTGACTGACTTCAACTGACTGAATCTGACTGACTGACTGACTGACTGACTGATTGACTGACTGAGTCCGACTGACTGACTGACTGACCGATTGACTTTGACTGACTGATTGACTTTGACTAACTGACTGACTTTGACTGACCGACTGACTGACTGTGACTGACTGACTGACTGACTTTGATGGACTGACTTACTGATTGACTTTGACTCACTGTGATTGACTGACTTTAACTAACTGACTGATTTTAACTGACTGATTGACTGACTGACTGACTAACTGACTGACTTTGACTGAGTGACTTTAACTGACTGATTGACTGACTAACTTCGACTGACTGACTGACTGATTGAATCCAACTGACTGAATCCGACTGACTAACTGAGACTGACTTCGACTTACTAACTGACTATAACTGACTAACTGACTGACTTTGAAACTTTGAATGAGTAACTGACCTACTGACTTTGATTTACTGAATGACTGACTGACTTTGGCTGACTGGCCCTGACTGACTGACTGACTTTCACTGACTGATTGACTCTGACTGACTCTAACTGACTGAATGAATGAATAGCTTTGACTGAGTGACTGACTTTGATTGACTGACTAATTTTTACTGAACGATTGACTTTGACTGATTTGACTGACCTTGAATGATTGACTGATTGACTGAGAGATTATGACTGACATACTATGGCTGACAAACTTTGACTGACAAACTTTAACGACTGACTGACTGACTGACTTTGAATGAATTTGACTGCCTTTGACTGACTGCCTTTGACTTAGAGAGAGAGAGAGAGAGAGAGAGAGAGAGAGAGAGAGAGAGAGAGAGAGAGAGAGAGAGAGAGAGAGAGCCTACAACAGTAATTATATATACATTATACACTTGTATTTGCCTTTCATAAATCGACCTGTCCACATCAGCATACAAAGCCTTGCAGGCACACGTATACATACCTCATGGCAAAGCACCTCACGAGATACATGCAAGCACATGCATATAAGCATGCATGCATATACATGCATATAAGAATTCACATACACGCTCACAATTGAAGCCAACAAGCCAACAATTTCCAAGGGTAGTTTTTTTCCCTTCCCTTCCCTACCCATCTCTCCCTCTGTCTTCCCTTCTTTTCCTTCCCCTGTAAGCCTCCCTGCCCTTCCCTTCCCTAGCCTACCCTCCTCTTCCCTTCACTAACCTTCCTTCTGCTTCCTCTCCTTACCATTCCCTTCCTTTCCCTTCCTACCCTTCTCTTGCCTTTCTCACTCTTTTCTCACCACACATTCCTTTCTCTTCCTTTCCCTTACTTAACTCTTACCTAAAAACGACACAGTATTTGCCGTTCTCATGCCATGGTGTCAAGACCTCGTGCCTCTATAAATAACTCGTTTTCGTGCAAGAGACATCCCACAAAATGGGGTTTTAAGATTATGAGATCTTCTGTTAGGAAAGTTCCGAGTAACATCGAAATCCACAATCATCCTATTATGAATTTAAGGCATTGTACACAAATTTACCCGTCTGCAACTGTGCAACATCTGGTGACGCTAATAGTTTGTAGCCTCGGTGAGCAAAACAACCATTGTGTGACATCATTCTTAGATTGGGATAATCTCTGACTTTATAGACTACACCAAGAAAGTCTGTGGAGATCAGTTATGAATGCCCCGCCCGTGCAGCAGATCCACACAATTCAGGAAATGCGTCGTAGGAATGTGGCGCCCCCTTATACGGAGCAATATGTATGCGTGAAATATCTATCAGTGTTTGTTGTAAATGCCACGCACACACGAGGGAGCAGGAAATGCGTCGTAGGAAAGCGGTGCTCCCTTTCTCGGAGAACACGTGGAACATCTATCACTCCTTGGTCGCGTGAAGACAAGCTTTATCACCGGAAGGCTATTGCGATATCACTGGAGCTAAATTGCCTTACCATTCCCCTAACCCTTGCACGCTTACCATTTTGGCCTTAATGTCCTTAGTGGTGAAGGGTCACTATTCTGCAGCGCTGGGTTACTGTTTGAGCGAGGATGGGGAACTGGCGGGGGAAAATGGCCCGTATTCTTAAACGCCACAATGCTCAAGGCACACGTATACAGCAAGGCTTTCGAAGGAGGTGCGGGGATATCCAGGGGTAGTTTTATGACCCTGGTGGTAGTCTGATCCTTCATCTGTACCATGAACCTAAAAAAACACTTATTAGAACCCGACATTTCCAGGGGTAGTTTTATGACCCTGGTGGTAGTCTGACCCTTCATCTGTACCATGAACCTGAAAAAAAACACTCATTAGAACCCGATATTTCAAGGGGTAGTTTTATGACCCTGGTGGTAGTCTGATCCTTCATCTGTACCATGAACCTAAAAAAACACTCATTAGAACCCGACATTTCCAGGGGTAGTTTTATGACCCTGGTGGTAGTCTGACCCTTCATCTGTACCATGAACCTGAAAAAAAACACTCATTAGAACCCGACATTTCCAGGGGTAGTTTTATGACCCTGGTGGTAGTCTGACCCTTCTTTTGTGCGTAGAACCTGAAAAAACACTCATTAGAACCCGATATTTCAAGGGGTAGTTTTATGACCCTGATGGTAGTCTGACCCTTCATCTGTACCATGAACCTGAGAAAACACTCATTAGAACCCGATATTTCAAGGGGTAGTCTTATGACCCTGGTGGTAGTCTGACCCTTCATCTGTACCATGAACCTGAGAAAATACTCATTAGAACCCAGTATTTCCAGGGGTAGTTTTATGACCCTGGTGGTAGTCTGACCCTTCTTTTGTGCGTAGAACCTGAAAAAAACACTCATTAGAACCCGATATTTCAAGGGGTAGTTTTATGACCCTGATGGTAGTCTGACCCTTCACCATGAACCTGAGAAAACACTCATTAGAATAGAACCCAATATTTCAAGGGGTAGTCTTATGACCCTGGTGGTAGTCTGACCCTTCATCTGTACCATGAACCTGAGAAAACACTCATTAGAACCCGATATTTCAAGGGGTAGTCTTATGACCCTGGTGGTAGTCTGACCCTTCATCTGTACCATGAACCTGAAAAAACACTCATTAGAACCCGATATTTCAAGGGGTAGTCTTATGACCCTGGTGGTAGTCTGACCCTTCATCTGTACCATGAACCTGAAAAAACACTCATTAGAGCCCGACATTCCCAGGGGTATTTTTTTCCCTTTCCTTCCTTACCCATCTCTCCCTTTGCCTTCCTTTCCTTTCCCTCCCCTAAGCCATCCCTCCCTTCCCTTCCCTAACACCCTCCTCCTCCCTTCACTAGACTTCCTTCCTCTTCCTTCCTTTTCCTTCCCTAACACCTCCTCTTCCTTCACTAGACTTCCTTCCTCTTCCTTCCCTTTCCTTTAACACCCTCCTCTTCCCTTCCTGAACTTCCTTCCTCTTCCCTTCAATTCCTTCCCTTCCTTCCTTATCCTTCTCTTCCCTTCCTCACCATTTCTTTCCAAACATTCCTTCCTCTTCCCTTCCCTACCCCTCCCTTCCCTCCATACCCTTCATTCCCTTCCCTTCCCTTCCTTACCCTTCCCCCCTTCCCTTCCTTCCTTCCCTTCCCTACCCTTCTCTTCTTCTCTTCCTCACCCATTTCTTTCAAACATTCCTTCCTCTTCCCTTCCCTACCCCTCCCTTCCTCCATACCCTTCCCTTCCTTCCTTACCCTTCCTTCCTTACCCTTCTCTTCCCTTCCTCACCTTTTCTTTCCCAACATTCCTTCCTCTTCCTTCCCTCCTTCCTTAGGGTTTGGGTTTTCCGTCTTTCTTTCTCTCTGATTGTATCCTCACTCCGCCTCCGTCTCCTCCTCCTGCTTCCCCACCGACCTGGGACCAACTTGGCATCACCGACAATACAATCTCGACAACGCGTGGAACGTCTTCAAAGATAAGCGCTGTTGCAAGTAGAAGGCTACAGTGCCTACAACAATCCAGGCGAGTAAATGGGGACCGTCAGATCACAAATGGATGACCAGAGAAATAAAAAGGGCAGTAACCCTAAAAAAAAAAAATTATAATTTGATGAAAAGAAAATACTGCACTGGCCAAAGCCCGCACACAGTACCACAACTGGCCTCAGAGCTTGTCTGCAGCCTTATTCGGAGTAGCAAACGCAATATGAAAAGCAAATATCGTGCGAAATCAAAACTAACTCAAGAAATTCTTCACGTACATAAGATCGAAAAGAAAGTAAAATCAATATTGATTGATCCCCTGACAGACGAGACTGGATCTCATGTAACTCAGGACCAGTAAACAGATGTCCAAGAATCCTCAACAAGTAACTTCGCATCCGTATTCACAGTCGAGGACATTGAAACCATTCCCGAGGCCTGACCTGCCGTGATGAGATCACGCCCCTGGAAATTGAGCTCAATATAGGCCGTAGTAAATGTAAAAAAAGTACTTGGACAAGCCTCGACACGAACAAGTCAACAGGACCCGCCGGGTTTGTCCCCGCGAGGTTGTGAAAGAAGCTTTAGATTAACAAATACTTCCAACCACTCACTAATATATTCAACCGGATCAGTTCAACTGAACAAGGTCCCGGGAAGACTGGAAGATGGCGAACAATAACACCTCGATTTTCAAAAAAGGGAGACCATAAAGCGTTGCAATTAAACTTCCCCAGACCCATAAGTTTTGACATCAGTGGCAGGAAAAATACTCGAAAAGATTATTGGAGATAAACATGTGTTAAGTTTCCTAGAAAACAATAATATAATCTCCGACACTTTGCTTACGTAGCTTCAGAAACAAAACTCCTGCCTAACGAATTTATTAGACTTCTTCGAGATCCATATATATAAGAACTCGGGATACCCACATCCCCAGTGATGGTATATACCTGGACTTTCAGAAAACCTTCGACAAGGTCACCACTTTGAGCGACTCTTAAGAAACTGCACTCGGCGGGCATCGGACCCAATCTGATCCGCGTGGATAAGAAGATTGATACCGACAGAGAAAAACAGCGGAAGTACTACTCAACGGACAACCTTCCGATTGGCTTCCAGTCACTGAGTGGAGTGCCTCAAGGGTAGATGCTCAGGGAACCCATCCTCTTTATCATATATATCAATGATGACCTCGAATCAGGACTGAAATCCATAATATCAGAAATTTGCAGATGACACCAAGGTGGATTGGAGAGGCCTCACAGGATGACTGCGAAATCATTCAAATACCTCAATCACATTATCGAATGGTCAGGAAAATGGCAAATGTCTGTTTGACGATACCAAGTCTTACGCATTGGGTCCCAAATAATATTCCCCACGTACATCATGAATGGGGCCTCTGCAGGCGATGCGGGAGGAAATGATCTTGGAGTCACTAGCAGTATGAAACACAGATATAATAAACCTGTAAACCAACACTATGCTCAGGTTCTGCTTAGAGGCTCGATGTAAAACACACCAGACGTGATGCTATCTATATAATTCCATGGTAGACCGCACCAGCAATACATGGAATTATGCAGATAGCATCACGTCTGGTGTTTTACACTCGAAGTTCCTCGCTATGAACCCGAGCATATGTTGGCTTTGTTGTATGCTTTTTACAGTGATTCGCGTGTTTCAGGTCACTGCTGATAGTGACTCAAGATCCTTTTCCTCCTGCATCGCCTGCAGAGGTCTCCCATTCATGATGTATGTGGTTACTATTTTGGGACCCAATGTGCATGACTTTGCATTTATCAACGATAAGGAGCATTTGCTGTTTTCCGACCATTCGATAATGTGATTGAGGTCTTTTCTGAATGATTTCGCAGTCGGTCTTTGAGGCATCTCCACCCACCTTGGTGTCATCTGCAAATTTCGATGTTGTGGATTTAAGTCTGATTCTGGAGTCATTGATATATATGATAAAGAGGATGGGTCCCAGCACTGACCCTGAAGCCTCCACTGGTGACTGGTAGCCAATCGGAAGGCTGTCCGTTAGTAGGGTTCGTTGTTTTTTCTGTCAGTGAGCCAATCTCTTATCCACGCGATCAGATTGGCTCCGATGCCCGCAGGTGGTGCAGTTTCTTGAGAGTCCTCGTGCGGTGCAGCATGAAGGCTTTCTGAAGAGATCCAGGTATATAACATCGCACTGGAATGTGGGCATCCCAGTTCTTATATATACCTTGGAAGAGAGAATCTAATAAATTCGTTAAGCAGGAGCGCTTGTTTCTGAAGCCATGGGTGTCGGAGATTATATTATTGTTTTCTCGAGAAACTTAACAAGTTTATCTCTAATAAATCTTTCAGTATTTTTCCTGCCACTGATGTCAAACTTATGGGCCCACACTGTAGTTTTAATGCAACGCTTTTGTCTCCTTTTTGAAAATCGGTGTCATTCGCCATCTTCAATCTTGGGACCTTGTTTAGTTGAACTGACCGGTTAGATATGTTAGTGAGTGGTTGAAGTATTTGTTGTCTAAGCTCTTTTAATAACCATGAGGGAAAACTATCGGGTCCCGTTGACTTGTTCGTGTCAGTTTGTCCAGAAATGCTTTTACTTCTTGGTCGCATATTGAGTCAATTTCAGGGCGTGATCTCACACGGCAGGTCAGGGCCCTCGAGGGAATGAATTTCGATGTCACTCGACTATGAATACGGATGCGAAGTTACTGTTGAGGATTCTGGACATCCGTTTACTGTCTAGATTACAGATCCAGTCTCGTCTGTCAGGGGACCAATATTGGATTTTACTCTTTTCGATCTCTTGTACGTGAAAATTTCTTGGAGTTAGTTTGATTTCCTTTGATATTTGCTTTTCATGATTCGTTGCTACTCCGAATAAGAGCTGCGACAAGCTCTGAGCTGTTGTGGTACTGTATTTTGAGCAGCCGTAACATTCTCTTTCATCAAATTATAATTCTTTTTTTAGGTTTACTGCCCTTTTTATTTATCTGAATCATCCACGGTGGATCTGGCCCATTTACTCGCCTGGTTTTCGTAGGCACTGTAGCCTTCTCTACTTGCAGCAACTTATCTTTGAAGACGTTCCACGTTGTCGATTAATTGTCAGTGATGCCAAGTTGGTCCCAGGTCGTAAAGGGGGAAGCAGGAGGAGGAGGAGACGGAGGCGGAGAATAAATCAGAGAAAGAAAAGACAGGAAAACCCAAACCTAAGGAAGGGAGCAGGAAAGGGGAAGGGAAGGGAAAGGGTAAAGGAAGGGAGGGGCAAGGAAGGGATGGGAAGGGGAAGGGAAGGGTAAGGAGGGAGAAAGGGAGGGGGAAGTGGGGAGAGGGGAAGAGGAAGGAATGTTTGGAAAGAAAAGGAGTGAGGAAGGGAAAAGAGAAAGGATAGGGAAGGAAGGGAAGGGAAGGAAGGTGGGGTAGGGAAAGGAAAAGGAAGGAAAGGAAGGTAAGGAAGAGGAAGGGAAGGGTAGGAGAAAAGGGAAGGGGGAAGGGGGAAGGGGAAGGGGAAGGGTAAGGAAGGGGAAGGGGAAGGGAAGGAGTAAGGGGAGGGAAGGGAGGGGTTGGGAAGGGAAGAGGAAGAATGTTTGGAAAAGAAAAAGGGTGAGGAAGGGAAAGAATGAGTGAGAAGGGAAGGGAAGGGAAGGGTAAAGAAGGAAAGGGCAAGGAAGGGAAGGGAAGGAAGGGCAGGAAGGGAAGGGGCAAGGAAGGGGATGGGAAGGGAAGGGAAGGGTAAGGAGGGGAAAGGGAGGGAGTGGGGAAGGGAAGAGGAAGGAATGTTTTGGAAAAGAAAAGGGAGTGAGAGGGAAAGAAGAAGGATAAGGGAAGGAAGGGAAGGAGTAGGAAGGGGTAGGGGTGGGGAAGGGAAGGGAAGGGAAAGGAAGGAGTGAGGAAGGGAAGGGAAGGGAAGGAAGAGGAAGGAAGTCTAGTGAAGGGAAGAGGAGGGTAAGGAGGGGAAGGGAGGAGGAGGGAAGGAAGAGGAAGGAAGTCTAGTGAAGGGAAGGGGAAGGTAAGGAGGGGAAGGGAGGGGTAGGGAAGGTAATAGGAAGGAATGTTTGGAAAGAAAAGGGTAAGGAAGGGAAGGGAAGGGAAGGAAGAGGAAGGAAGTCTCGTGCAGGGAAGGGCAGGAAGGAAGGAGGGAAGGGGAGGTAGGATGAAGGAGGGGTAGGGGAAGGGAAGGGAGGGATGGCTGTTTGGAAAGAAAATTTGAGGGAGAGGAAGGAAGGGCAAGGAAGGGAAGGAGATGGGTAAGGAAGGAAGAGGGAAAAAAATACTTGGAAATGTCAGGTTCTAATGAGTGTTTTCAGGTTCATGTAATTACAGATGAAGGTCTAGTGAAGGGAGAGGGACCACAAGGGTCAAGTAAGGAACCACCCTGGAAGGTATTGGGTTCTAATAGTGCTTTTTTCAGGTTCTGGTACAGATGAAGGGTCAGACTACCACAAGGGTCCTTAAAACTTCTTGCTTGAAATATCGGGTTCTAATAGTGTTTTTTCAGGTTCTACACACAAAAGAAGGGTCAGACTACCAGGGAAGGAAAGTTGAAACTACCCCTGCCAAATGTCGGAGTTCTAATGAGTGTTTTTCAGGTTCATGAGTACAGATGAAGGTCAGACTACACAAAGGGGTCCTTTAACTACCCCTGAAATGTCGGTTCTAATGAGTGTTTTTCAGGTTCATGGTACAGATGACGGGTCAGACTACCACAAAGGGTCATAAAACTTCACCCCTGGATATCCCAGTACCTCCATGAAAGCCTTGGAAAAGCCTTGGTGTAGCACGTGTGCCTTGAGCATTGTGGCGCTTTAAGAATACGGGCCATTTTCCCCCGCCAGTTCCCCCATCCTCGCTCAAACAGTAACCCAGCGCTGCAGAATAGTGAAGCCCTTCACCACTAAGGACATGAAGGCCAAAATGGTAAGCGTCCAAGGGGTTAGGGGAATGGCCAAAGGGCAATTTAAGCTCAGTGATATCGCAATCTTGCATTCCGGTGATAAAGCTTGTCTTCCACGCGCGACCAAGGGTGATAGATGTTCCACGTGTTCTCCGAGAAAGGGAGCACCGCTTTCATACGACGCATTTCCTATTCCCTCATTAATGTGCGTGGCATTTACAACAAACACTGATAGATATGTTCACGCATACCTTATTGCTCCGTATAAGGGAGCTCCACATTCCTACGACGCATTTCCCTGAATTGTGTGGATCTGCTGCACAGGCGGGGCATTCATAACTGATCGCCACAGACTTTCTTGGTGTAGTCTATAAAGTCAGTTATCCCAATCTAAGAATGATGTCCACACAACGGTTGTTTGCTCCTGAAGGTTACAAACTATTAGCGTCACCAGATATTTGCTGAAGTTGCAGACGGGTAGAATTTGTGTACAATGCCTTAAATTCATAATAGGATGGTGCTTGTAGTTCGATGTTACTCAGAATTTTCTAACAGAAGATCTCATAATCTTAAAACCCCTTTGTGGGATGTCTCTTGCACGAAAACAGTTATTTATAGAAATTTTGAGGTCTTGACACCATGGCATGAGGAGCAGCAAATACAGTGTCGTTTTAGGTAAGTTAAGTAAGGAAGGAAGAGAAAGGAATGTGGGTGAAAGAAAATTACTGGGAAAGGCAAGAGAAGGGTAGGAAGGGAAAAGGAAGGAATGGTAAGGAGGAAGCAGAAGAAGGTTAATGAAGGGAAAGAGGGAGGGTAGGCTAGGGAAGGGAAGGGCAGGGAGGAGGCTTGGGGAAGGAAAAAAGGGAAGACAGAGGGGAGAGATGGGTAGGAAGGAAGGAAAAAAACTACCCTTGAAATTGTTGGCTTGTTTTGCTTCAATTGTGAGCGTATGTAATTCTTATATGCATGTATATGCATGCATTATATATGCGTCTTTGCATATATCTCATTGAGGTGCTCTGCTGCATGAGGGTATGTATACGTGTGCCTGCCACGAAAGGCTTTGTATGCCCCTGATGTGGACAAGGTCCGATTTATGAAAAGGCAATTACAAAAGTGTATATATATAATTACCTGTTGTAGGCCCTTTCTCTCTCTCTCTCTCTCTCTCTCTCTCTCTCTCTCTCTCTCTCTCTCTCTCTCTCTCTCTCTCTCTCTCTAAGTCAAAACCCCAGATCCAGTAAAAAGGCAGTCAAATTCATTCAAGAAGGTCAGATGATCCAGTCAGTCGTTAAAGTTTGTCAGTCCAAGTTTGTCAGCCATATTATGTCAGTCCATAATCTCTCCAGTCAATCAGTCAATCGACATAAAGGTCAGTCAAATCAGTCAAAGATCAATCGTTCGAGTGAAAATTAGTCAGTCAATCAAAGTCACTCACTCCAGGCAAAGCTATTCATTCATTCAGTCAGTTGAGAGTCAGTCAAAGATCCAATCACTCAGTGAAAGTCAGTCAGTCCGAGTCAGAGCCAGTCAGTAAAGTCAGTCGGTCATTCAGTAAATCAAAGTCAGTGGAGGTCAGTTACTCATTCAAAAGGTTTCAAAGTCAGTCAGTTAGTCGGTTATAGTCCAGTTAGTAAGAAGTCGAAGTCAGTCTCCAGTTGGTCAGTCGGATTCAGTCAGTTGGATTCAATCAGTCAATGATCAGTCAGTCGAAGTTGGTCAGTCAATCAGTCAGTTAAAGTCAGTCAGTCAAAGTCAGTCAGTTAGTCAGTCGATCAGTCAATCAGTCAGTTAAAAATCAGTCAGTTGGTTAAAAAGTCAGTCAGTCAATCACCAGTGAGTCAAGAGTCAATCACAGCAAGTCAGTGCATCAAAGTCAGTCAGTCCAGTCACAGATCAGTCCAGTCCAGTCAGTCAAAGTCAGTCCAGTTAATCAAAGGTCAATCAGTCCAGTCAAAGTCAATCAGTCAGTCAGTCCACTCAATCGGATTCAGTCAGTCAATCGATCAGTCAGTCAGTCAGTCAGTCAGTCAGATTCAGTCGGTCAAATTCAGTCAGTCAGTCAGATTCAGTCCAGTTGAAGTCAGTCCAGTCAATCAGTCAATTAAAGTCAACTCACTCAAAAAGGTAGTCAGTCAGAATCGAAATTGAATTTTGTCATTCAGGAGTCAGTCAGTTGGTCGGATTCAATCAGTCCTCAGTCAGTCGAAGTCGAGTTGAAGTCAATCAGTCTCATTAAAAGTCAGTCCAGTCAGAAGTCCAATCGGTCAGTCAGTTAAAGTCAGTCGGTCAAAGTCAGTCCAGTCAGTTTAAGTCAGTCAGTCAGTCACCAGTTAATCAGTAAGTCAGTCAAAAAGTCAGGTCAGTCAGTCGAGTCGAAATCAGTCAGTCATCCAAAAGCCAGTCGAACCAGAGAGGAAGTCAAAATCAATCCAACCAGTCAATGTCAGTCAGTCAGTCAAGTAAGTCAGTGAAAGTTAGTCAGTCCAATCAGTCTATCAGAAGATCATCAGTCAATGAGTTAAAGTCAGTCCAGTCGGTCTATCAAAGTCATCAGTCAGTCGTCAGTCAATCAGGTCAAAGTCGAGTCAATCGGTCAAAGTCAGTCATTCGGTCAGTCAGTCATTCAGTCAGTCAGTCAGATTCTAATCAGTCAATCAATC